>NW_023504610.1:0-112810 GCF_004664715.2 Peromyscus leucopus | reverse complement strand
GAGCTTTTGCAGTTTGCTGCCACAATTTCTGTAAGTTCATATGCACAACTGTCCTAATGTATCTGGAAGACATTGTTTTCCTGTAGTCATCTACCACCTCCAGTTCTTATATTCTTTTCATAATGATCCCTGGGCCTTGGAAGGGGGGTTATAATATAGATACATCCATTTGGACTGTGCATTCTGCAGTTTCTTGGGTGCATCATTGTGTTATTAGTTTTAGATATCTCTGTTTTTTAAATATAGGCATTGAATGCTATAAATTATTTTTTGAGGACTGTCCACATTGTATTCCATACATTTTGACATATTGTGTTTACATTTTTATTCAATTCTAGGAGTTTGAAATTTATTTCTTGATTTACTTATTGACCCAATTATCGTTCAGTGGTGTATTGTTTAGTTTCCATGAGTGTGAGTACTTTCTTTAGTTGCTATCACTGTTGATATCCAACTTTCTTCCATGGTGGTCAAACAGAATGATGGATATTATTTCAATATTTCTATATTTCTTGAAGCTTGCTCTGTGTCCTAATAAGTTGTCAGTTTCGGAAAAAGTCTCTTGTGGTGCTGAGAGAATGTGTATTCTTTAGTGTTAGGATGGAATGTCCTGCATATGTCCATTAGACCCATTTGAAAATGATGCCATTTGACTACAGTGTTTCTTTACTTTTTTTCAAATGATCTGTCTATTCGTAAGAATAGGGTACTGAAATCACACACTATCAATGTGTTGTGTTTAAATTGTTTTTAGATCCAATATTACTTCTTTTATAGAATTAGGATCCCCTGTATTTTGTGTGTACATGTTTAAGACTATTCTTTCCTAGAAAGAAGTCAAAGTATCATTATTAATATATGATATGGCAGTAAACATAAGAGACCCCAAAAATTCTACCTGGGAACTCCCATAGATGTTAAACACCTTTAGTCAAGTGGTTGTATACAATATTAATTAAAAAAATCAGTAGCTCTTCTATATACAAATGATAAATGGTCTGAGAAAGAAATCAGGCAAACAACACTCTATACAATAGCTTCAAATAACATAAAATATATTGTTGTAACTATAACCAAGAAAGTGAAAGACCTGTATGACAAGAACTTCGAGTCTTTGAAGAAAGAAATTGCAGATAATATCATAATATGGAAAGATCTCCTATGCCCATGGATCAGTAGGATTAACATAGTAAAAATGGCCATCTTAACAAAAGCAATCTACCTATTCAATACAATCCTCATTAAAATCCACACATCATTCTTTACAGACCTTGAAAGAACAGTACTCTACTTTGTATGGAAAAAAATCCTGTGAAGCTAAAACATTCCTGTATAATAAAAGAATGTCTGAAGATATCACCATCCCTGATTTCAAACTGTACTATAAAGCAAGAGTAGTAAATACTGCTAATAATAACAACAAACAGGTGGATCAATGGAACTGAGTCAAAGACTCAGACATAAATCCATATACATAAGAACACCTGATTTTTGATAAAAGTAGTCAGAAATATACAAAAAAATATAGAAAAAAGCATCTTCAACAAAATGATGCTGGTTCTAGCTGGATGTCAGCACATAAAAGAATGCACATAGATCCATATCTGTGCCTCTGCACAAAACTCAAGTCCAACTAGATAAAAGACCTCAGCATAAATCCGGATACACTGAACCTGATAGAAGAGAAGGTGGGAAATAGCCATGAATGTACTGGCACAGGAGATTACTTCCTGAACAGGACACCAATGGCACAGACATTAAGATCATTGTTTAATTAATGAGACCTCATGAAACTGAAAATTTTCTGTAAGACAAAGGACACCATGAATAGGACAAAGCAGCAGCCTACAGAATGGGAAAAGATCTTCACCAAACCCACATCTGACAGAGGGATCATCTCCAAAATAAAAAAAACCCTAGACATCAAAAAAAAAAACAAATTATCCAATTAAAAATAGGGTACAGACCTAAACCTAAACCTAACAGAATTTTCAACAGAAGAATCATTGATCTCAAATGGTCAAAATATACTTAAAGAAATGTTCAAGTGAAATGCAAATCAAAATGACTCTGAGATTTTATCTTACACCTGTCAGAACATCTAAGATCAAAAACACAAATGACAGCTTATGCTGGAGAGGATGTGGAGCAAGGGGAACACTCCTCCATTATTGGTGGGAGTGAAAATTTATACAGCCACTTTGGAAGTCAGTATGGTGGTTTCTCAGAAAATTGGAAATCAATCTACCTCACAACCCAGCATTACCACTCTTGGGCATATACCTAAAGGATGCTCAAACATACCACAAGGACACTTGTTCAACTATGTTCATAGCAGCATTATTCATAATAACCAGAACCTGGAAACAACCTAGATATCCCTCATCCAAAGAATGGATAAAGAAAATGTGGTACATATACACAATGGAGTACTACTCAGTACTAAACAATGACTTCATGAAATTTGTAGACAAATGCCTAGAACTAGAAAAAAATAATCCTGAGTGAGGTAACCCAGACCCAGAAAGACAAACATGTTATGTACTCACTCGTAAGTGGATATTAGATGTAAAGCAAAGGATAACCAGGCTACAATTCACAGTCCCAGAGAAGCTAGGTAACAAACAGAACCCTAAAAGGAATGCATGCATTTTCCTGGGAATGGGAAATAGATGAGATCTCCTAGGTAAACTTGAGGCTGAGGGTGGTGGAGGGAAAGAAATGGTTGGGTGAAACATGAGAGATTGGGTTGGTTGAGTTGGGGGCAGGACTGAGAAAGAGAGTAAAGAAAGGGTACCTTGATAGAGAGGGCCATTTGGGGGTTAGGAAGAAACCTGGTGCCAGGGACACTCCCAGGAATCCACAAGGATGACCCAAGCTAAGATTAGCAATAGTGGAGAGGGTTTGTAAACTAATCTTCTCCTGTAATCATCTTGGTGACTTTCCTAATTGTCAGCAAAGAGCTGTCATCTAGTAACCGATGGAAGCAGATGCAGA
Source organism: Peromyscus leucopus (assembly GCF_004664715.2). Classification (NCBI taxonomy): domain Eukaryota; kingdom Metazoa; phylum Chordata; class Mammalia; order Rodentia; family Cricetidae; genus Peromyscus; species Peromyscus leucopus. Next base: position 109,813 of record NW_023504610.1, on the reverse strand, counting down.
GATCCTCAGTCAAGCACTGGGCAGAGTTTCAGGGAGTACAGTTGACCAGAGGGAGGAGGGCTTGTGTGAGCAAGGGGGATCATGCTGGGGAAACACACAAAGACAGCTGACCTGAGTTAATAGGAGCTCATGGACTCTGAACATCCTACCAGTGGCCATATGCTCCAAGAATAATACTTCTCTCTCCTCCATTAACCATAAATGCTAATAGCTCCTTGGTAAGGTGTGAGGCCTAGTGACTAATTACTTCACCAGTGTTAGAATTTCAGCTGGCTTGACCTTGTACAGGTAACTCCAGATGCTATGATTTCATAAGTGAAATAATATCATTTGCAGAAGAATATTTCACATAACTCAACCCATTCTATATCTTTTACATTCTTTCCACATCATCTTCCCCCATGCTTCCTGTGCCTTAGTGTAGCAGGTTGAGATACTTACTAGTTATAGAATTGAGCACTCACTTTCTTATTCTCCTCATTGTCTGTTTATGCATCTGACAACTGACTATTTTCCCTGGAAAAAAAAGATTCTCTGAGAAAAACTGAGAGAAGCCCAGGTCTATGGATGAAAACATAAGTACTTAGAGGACAATTTGACAACATGAAGGCTTACCAAAACAACAGTAGCATATTCTACTCTAGGGCCTATGATGCTGCCAGATATGGGATTTTGAATAGTATTAGTAATAGGTATAATATTCCCTCCTATGGAGGAGGCATTAAACCAGTCAAATGCAGTTAATTACCCTGTAATAGGCAGTAGGTGTGCCACTATGCATCTTTGAGTACATCTTGCCTTGCATGCCAGAATTTCAACACACTGAGTCAAAATATATATGTTGTGCAATTAATCAGATTTGCTCCTATCTTTACACTTATTTCATCATTAGGTTTTGCAAACATGTGGTTAGGTCTGATACCAAAATAAGGCAACAGCATGTAAGGTTTGAGGTAGGCTGCTTCCTTGTGGTTTGCATTTCTCAAGTCGTCCAGTAGACACATGTACAGGTCCATCCCTTTACTTTCCTCTCCCTTTACCAAATGAAAATTATTTAAAGATTTTTCCCTCTCTGTGATTACTCTAATCCCTCATAGTGGGTTTCCAATGGGTTTGCCATGAAAATTAATACATTCATTTAAATGTTTCATCTCTTCTTAATTTTTGCAAATCATTTTAAGGCTAGAAAAATTAAGAGAGGGTGATGTGTAACAGATGACTAGGATACAATTTTGCTGTGGTTAGTGAAGTTGGTTAGTAGGCTCAAGTAGTTAGTTAGTTGGCTCAAAATAATTAAACATAATTTTTTATAACTCTGTAAGTCACTCTGCACCCATTTCCTTACTACTTCTGCTCCTAGAGAAAAACATTGCTTCAACTTCTTTTAACAGACATCAACTTTGTGTGGATCTTCTCCACATATTTAGAGACATAACATATGCAGTTTTGAATCCTAGCATCCAGTGCTCAGCCCCCTTTTGAGTTCATCCATTTCATTTTGTTCCTTTTATCAGCATTTTAAAGCTCTATAACTCTTATGATGGTTAGCTACTTCATACTGACTGACAAATGTTTTTATTGAAGAAATTTTGTAGACATATGCTTTCATTTCCTTGGTATATTAGATTACAAGACATGACATTATATAATTCTTTCACTGTGTGGTTATATTTACTCCAAACAAAGCATGAGAGCGCCAGTCATTGTACATGCTCCTGACACTTGTGATATGCTGAGTCTTTTCAATTTTAAACACTCTGGTGTGTAATACTCTTTTGCTTCACATTTCCCTAGTGACTTGTGTTTGTGATTGCAAAAGACACACAGATTGTCTGAAATAGTTGTCTCATTTAGGGCTGAACATATTAAAGTCATTTATTCCCAGCATTTTGAACATCAGTGAGTATCTTCTTTTAACTATTGCCCTCTGCAAAAAGAAAATTCTATGACCAAGGCTGAGAGAAGAACTATTCTATGATTATAAACATACATCTTTCAGAGGTAGTTAGGCTACATGTCTATTAAGCAAACATCCATAGGATATTCTCCCTCAAAACCTGTCACTTCTCTAAACATAAGTTTTTTGTTTTTGTTTTTGGTTTTGGTTTTTCGAGACAGAGTTTCTCTGTGTAGCTTTGCACCTTTCCTGGATCTCGCTTTGTAGACCAGGCTGGCCTCGAACTCATAAAGATCTGCCTGCCTCTGCCTCCCGAGTGCTGGGATTAAAGGCGTGCGCCACCACCGCCTGGCTTAAACATAAGTTTTTTGATCAAGTTTACAATATCAAGTGTGTGCCTTTCTGTGGAGTGAGTCTGAAATTCCATCAGAAGGTGGTTGTTTACTCCACAGCAGTTTTAGCACTACTGTATATCTTTCATGACATGTTAGAATTGTGCCATTCAGGTTATACAGCTGGAAAAGAGACTGATGACTTTCATTATCCATGACCTGCATTGTACCTCCCCAAACTGTGAACAGTAGTCAATAGGGAAGAAGCTTCTAGATCATTTCCAGCTAGATATGACTGAGTCATGTATTCAAAATATATGGTGTCTTTAGCAATGGAACCTCACCATCTAGTTCTGGCAGGTGAACAATAGCAGTGCCATAACCTGTATTGTTTTGGAAGTTTTCAAGGGCTGCCTGGCCATCATCTCATAAATATGTATATCCTTGTCTCCACCTTCAGCATGTATGCATAATTTCTCCTGTTATTGACATCTTTATGGCTTAATGTATATATTAAAATTAATGCCCCAATACTTATATAATTAAAAAACAGAAGATCAATGAGCATTGTATTTCATCTTGTGCTGTACAACTCAATGGGTTTTGACAAATGTAAGATGATATTATGTACCATTACAGGAATGAGTGGAATATTTCTAACTATCTAATGATGCCTAGTCCTGCATCCATTCTTCACTCTCATCACAGAGCCTCAGCAAATCACTGATCTTTCAGCTACATAGTTTTGGTTTTCCCAGATTTCATTTAATATTGAAATCATGCAGTATGTAGCTTTTCTTAGACTGCCCCCTTTTATCTTAGTATTATGCATTTCAGGTCACTCTATATATTTTCATAGCTTGATGGCTCACTTATTTAAACTTATAGGTAATATTTGCATTATGGATGTTCAACAGCTTATCCATTCACTTACAAAGAACATTTTGGTTGCTTTTATGTTTGGGCAACTATGATGGAAACTGCCATTAACTCTTGTATTTTCAAATAGACTTAAATTTTCAACTCAATGTACATGTAATTAACACATGCTTGTTGGATGCTGTGATAGGACCATGTTCAGCACTTTAAGAAACATTGGGGTAGCCTTCTAAAGTAGTGTACCATTCTGCATTTGCCTGCACTGGGTGAGTGCTCCTGTGCTCCACATCCTCTCCAGAGCTGGTGTCTGCAGTGTTTGGGGTGTTAGCCTGTCTGATGGAGGATGGCAGTATCTCCTGTTTTATGATATATGTTTTCCTCTGTGTATCATAATAGCTACAGTCACAAGTATCTACAAGTGCTCTGCCAAAAAGCAACATCTGTCTGGAGATTTATTGACTTTGCTGATCTCAAAGAGTAAGACTTAGTTTCCAAGTTTTTCTCTACTGATTTCCTTATTATTGTTGTAAGGTTTTAATTAATCTTTTCTTCTGTTCAGTTTGTATTCAAGGTTCATTGATTATTTGTGAGTGTGTGTCATGTCTTATCTATTCTGTTCATCTTTTCTTTTTTTCTTGGCTTCCTGATTTTATATACTAATTTCCTATTATCAGTTTTATTGCTACTTATCTTCAGCATGTTTTACCTATTTATTTTGACCCCAACTTATCTTTTTATTTCCTGTTAGAAATTTTGTTGATTTTAGGTCTTCTTTCCTATCCCCTATGCTATAAATTTATCTAATATTTATTTTGTTACAATTCACCAAATTTAACACACTAACACACTCCTCTCCGTCTCTCTGTCTCTCTGTCTCTCTCTCTCTCTCTCTCTCTCTCTGTGTCTCTCTTTCTTCTTTCCTTCCTTCTATTGTTAAGTGAATAGATTTACTATAGTAAATTCTTTAAGGGAAGCGATTTACTATAGTGCCATGGTTAATTTTGATATTTAAAGTATTTCTCTTCGCATTTCTCCTTTAACCCTTGTCATCTTTAGTAGTTTGTACTTCAGTATCTAAGCATTTTGAGTTTTTCCTCTTCTGTTAGTAATATATTTGGTTTCTCGTAATAATTTTGCAAAATTCTCAACCATTTTTACTTCAGCGTGTCTCTTTTGTTCCTTTCTCTTTACCTCCAGTTTTTGCTCTGATTGTGTATGTTTATGGCTCTTGTAATTGAATAACATTACATATATTCTTATTTCTACATAGGTTTGTCTTTGTTTTCCATTTGGAAGTTTTCCATTGTATTCTGTTAATGAGCTTGTAGCTTCAAGTGTGTATTTTGCTTTTTCTAAATGTGTACTCAGTTTTACAGTCTTCAGTGGTGTCCTTTGTGTTTGCTGGAGTGTTTTAGTCCTGGTCATTTCTGCTCTGATCCCCATCTCTATGTATTAATATTCTATTTGTTAATTCATATTTTCTATGAGACTATTTAGCATTTTAATCACAGATATATAAAAATCTCCTTTCTGAAGTTTCCATATTATCTACTATATCTTGAACTCATTTCATTTTTTTGTGTGCCATCAATTTATCATTTTGTTAATAGAGATGGAATTAAAATGTAAGTTCACAATTAAAATCTACAATTATGACATGCAAAGAAATTAGATGAACAACTGGAACCGGTTTTTCAATCCACAAGAATAGAAATCAAGGTGTTCTGTTTAATATTTATCTGTGCCAGTGAGATAAAAGCTATTATGTGTTACTGGTGTTATAATGAATATATGTGGTCCAGCTCCCTTAAGGCCTTTCCTTATTTGAATAACAAGACGGCACAGTGTGGCTTTTAGCTGCACAAACTCCTAGCATTAGCTTATAGTGCTTAGCATTGGTAGTCAACTGGCAGTAAGAAGGTTAGAAACAACAAGCCTGGGAAGGGGAGCCATAGGGTTGGCTTAAGTAGAGGACAAAAGATAGCACTTTTCAGAACAAATGCTGAGAGTCATCTCATGAAGAACATGACTCAAAGGAGTGACACCCCCTTGCCAACAGTTCTACATACAGGAAACCTCAGGCCTTTCCACCATTTGATAAGGCTTCTTCAAGTCACAGGCTTTACTCCTGGTAGACACCTTACTAGGACAGAAACGTCCTTGGTATTGACAGGTGACTCGGAATTCTCTTCCCTTTGACATAGACCAGCTTACCAGCTCTATCAAGAAGAATGTGGGAAAGGTAAGTTTTTTTTTAAGAACTTATTCTCAAAGTTGTTATTTGCTTTTCTTGGATGAGGATCGTGTAAGTTCACCTTTAGGAGGAGAATTCAAGGATCCCCAGGTGTTTTACCCTAAACAAGAGACTGGAAAGTCTCTGTTGGCCACTTGTGGGCTGTCAGAATTGACTATGGGAGATTTGAAAGCCAAGGTTTACAGCTTTCCTCTTTCCAGTTCCTTTCCTATAGTGCCACTTCTTCCCCCTTCATTTCTCATAAAGAAAACCATTGAGTCCACTTAGTACTGCCTGCATGTGTATAGGCATGGGGCCATGTACTATAGGATCAAGAGCCTCACTGGAGTTGAACCCCTGAAGAAAAGTGACTCTCCCTACCTCAGAAGCCATCAGATGCTGAAAGCTAGCTCCTCAGCTAGGGGTAGGACTCCATGAGCCATTCTCTCATCCATGCTGGGCTTTGGGCTCCCTTGATCTTGTGTAGGTCTTGTGTACACATGAGTCACAGTCACTGAAAGTTCATGTGTGGCACAGCACTAACATGTCTGTAAATACTTTACTATAAACATCCACTACCTCTGGCTACTGCAATCTTTCTTCCTTGTCATAAGCGATGACTCTCAATCTTGAGGGGATGAGTTGTGATATAGATATCTTATTTAGTGTTGAACACTCTTTCATTGAGTTATTGTTTTCCTTGTATTCCCTTTATTTAAAGGTTATGTATTTCATGGTATCCCAAAACTTTCCTATGTTCTGATCAAATATTTTTTAAAATATCGTATTGACCTTTACTGAGTGATCCTTGACTTTATCTTCTAGTCTTAACTCTAGACTAGTTTTTGACAGGACCCATTCTGTTGTTGAAGCTTTCACAGAGGTTTTTATTTGGCATATTGAAATTTTAATTTCCATAATAATTTTTGTTTTGATTTTCTTTAGCAAATTTGTCTCTTTATTGAATTCTGTTTTTTTCATTTTGCATTGACTTCTGTGTTTCATCCACCTCTTTGTTTCATTCTCTAGGAGCATATTGATATCCCTTTTGAGTTGTATAAAAATATTTAAGATCATTTTTGAATTCTTTGTCTGGAGAACCTTCCAGGTCCTTCCCATTGGGGTACATTGCTAGGAAATTAGTAATTTGGGGGAAGGACATATCCTGGCTTTTGTTTTACTCTTTTCTATGCTGGGAATTGCACATTTGAAATAGTTTGTTAGTTGTATCTTTCTTTCAATCTTTCTTTCTGCTCAAATCAGTGTACATATGTATAGCATTTAGGAAAGTATTAAGTTGTAAGAGTGTTGAGACTTGGTTTTCATTATGGAACTTGTATTGATGGCTGTGGGTTCTATCCCTAGTTTTCTTTGAGAAATATTACTGTTGGTGCAGATAGATTATGTCAAAAAGTCATTACAACTGTGCATAACTATTGCTGGTCTTGTCCTCTGTTGCCTTCTAGTGTGCTTTTCCAAGTCTAGTTGCTCTGAGAAACTATGGTCAATTGGCAGTTAGAGGCAGATAATCCTGGGAAGCTAGTACAGTGGACAGGAGGCCTATGTGGGTCAGCAAGAGCAGGGTCTACTAAGAGCAATCGGTAGGAAGATCCCAGAGGAGTGAGCAACTTATAAGGTGAGAGGGATGTAAGATCTTGGAGGCACCAAGATCTTCAGTATGGCTACTTGGAGGTGAGACACCAAAGAAGCCAAGAAGCATGTGGGGTGTTATAGGGAGGTGCCTACCTAGTGGCTCAGGGAAGATTGCAGAGGAGAAGGATTGCCTACAGAGAGGAAAGAAACACAGCCTAGATGATGGTTGGAGAAGGGATATTACAGATGAATGGAGTGGGGGTATCAGTGGAGTAGGGAACAGTAAGGCCAGTTCAGGGAAGGGAAGTTCTGGAAATCACTGGATGTTGTTTGGGAAGGGCAGAGAGCAATGTGACAATATGGGGAAGGAAATGGGGAAGGAGTAGGACTTTCTGGTGGTTTTGAGCAACTAGTAAGGATTATTTTTTCTTTTACAAATCTAAAGGGCAATGTTGGTAGAGTTCAACTGGTCTTTGCATGCCACTAATTGTTGGACTTTCTTGTCTTCCATGTCACCCACCCCACCCTCAAGCCTTGCATATATTGTTTCATTTCAACCTCACAGAAATCCAGAAATCTGGATTTGTTGTCTTTATCATCTCTCCACTTTGGGGAGATGTGTTTACTCATTTTTAGGGTATGATCTGTCAGTGTTTTTCTGCCTCTGTTACTACAACTTTTCATATGAACAATATAACATATGAATGTCATAGTACTGACTTCAGATGACAAGTTAGAAAACCGAAATGAATTGATCAGACATTCAGATAGTTCTACTTGCCTTTAACTGTCAACTTCATATAAACTACACTCATGTGACAGGAGACCCAATGGATGAATTTCTAAGATCATATTGGCATGTGGCCATTTCTGTGGAGCTTTTATTAATTGATATAGGAGGGTCCAGCCCCCACAGTGTAAGTAAAATAAATCCTCAAATCCACAAGTTGCTTTTGCTCAGTGTTTGACCACAGCAATAGGAAAATGGCTAGAACAATTTCTATGTTCACTTTCCTGTGGAGTGATTCTTATTTCCAACTGACTTCTGCATGAGCATCTGCTGTCTGTCATCCAAAGCTCTTCATCAATGAAAAGTTAAGTATCTCCCCTCAGATAATTCTCATACTTACATCACTGAAAGTGTAAAACTTATTTACATAAAATAACCCAAGTGATGTGATATGTAGGATTATATTGTATAGCTCATAGACTACAACTTTCTATTTCATTGTAGATATTTCTGTGATATAGCAGCTTCTATTGAGTCCCATTGACAGATCACCCTTGTCTCACATTTGCATTTTACTCCTGAAGAGTCTTCATAATTCTACTCATCACATAATCCTATCCCTAAATCTATGCTCAAACTCCTCTAGGTGGTTATTACTGCCATATATTTACTGGTCATTGGAAACATGGCAGTATAAGTCCCCTATCTGAGGGGATATTCTGAATGAATAATGAACAATGGCATATCCTTCATTCTCTACATGTGGTTTCCAAATGCTAAATACATTTTAAAATGTTTACTTAACATTTCTTGTAAAATTACAACTACCCCTTGGGCTTCTAATTCATTTATTCATCAGTTAAATGTAAATCTATTAACTATTCACTATACCCCCATAGAGAGTTGGACAATAACATAGGTAACAGGAAGCAGGAAAAGCCTTGAGGTCCTCCAAAGCCTCCCTGCTTTCTGGTTGGCAACATTTGAAATGGAAACTCAGCATTTCTAGATTAATAAGTCTTGCTGTTCTTACATGAGTCTTAATAAGAAGTGACATTCTCTTCAGGACTCTTGCACTAGTTTGAATTAGAATATTTTCCATTGGCTCAGATATTTGAATTCTTGGTCTCCTTGGTGGTACTGTTGGGGAGGTTTAGGTGGTCTGGCTTTAGGATGTCTCTTGGGCAGGGGAGTCAGGAGCTCTGATCAGCTTTTGTTCCCATCTCCATGCCTACTACTGCTGCCAAAGCTCTTCCACTCATAAGTTGCCTGTGTAATTGCATTTTATCACAACAGAAAAGTAAGAAATATCCTCATTCAGGATTTTCACATGTTTTTTCCCATTTGATAGCTCCATCACAGTGACTCAGGGCAGTTATTAGTCAGGCTGGGGATTCCATACATCTATACCTGAGAGGAAACCTCAGTCCTATGACAGAAAGTTGAGTTCAGTGTTCTGTATCCTCATTCAGTTTCAGCTGTCGAGTGGCTACAGTAGAGCCTCTACTACAGTAGAGGATGTGGTTTGCATATAGCCCAAGTCAATATGAGTTGAATTTAAAATAAATTTCAAGGACTTTCAGGGTTTGATAAATTGCTTAATTTTCCTGCTTACGAATTGGGGTCAATAATCCCCACAGAGCAGTGTGGTCCTAAGAATCAGAGCCTACACTGCATTTTTCATATCTTTATTTTCTTTTCAGGACAACTAGTGTAGAGTTCTTAAGCATGAGTCCAACTGGCCCAACCTGGACAACTGATATCACAACAGTAAATAGAAGTGACTACATAACCACATCCTGTGATGCCACAAAATTTACCCTGAATTTTCTTATCATCATCATTGGCCTGGTTGGGCTGGCAGGAAATGTCACAGTGTTGTGGCTTCTGGGCTTCCACATGAGCAGGAATGCCTTCTCTGTCTACATCTTCAACCTGGCTGGTGCGGACTTTCTCTTCCTCTGCTTTAACGTTGTACATTCCATTCATGTTATCATTAGCATGTTCCGCTCCATCTTCATCTCTAGATTTTTCAATGTCCTGTTCAACTTTGCCTACCTTGCCGGTCTGAGCATGCTCAGTGCCATGAGCACGGAGCGCTGTCTGTCTGCTCTGTGGCCCATATGGTACCGCTGTCGAAGACCAAGGCACACATCAGCTGTCATGTGTGCCCTGCTCTGGGCCCTGTCTCTACTATTGAGCATCCTGCAAGGGGAGGCCTGTAGCATCTTCTTTAATGGTTTTCCTCATGGTTGGTGTGAGAAGCTAGATTCTATAATTTTTGCTTGGTTAATTGTTTTATTTGTGGTTCTCGCAGGGTCCAGCCTGGCCCTGCTGCTCAGGGTCTTCTGTGGCTCACACAGGATTCCTGTGACCAGACTCTTTGTGACCATTGCACTAACAGTGCTGATCTTTCTGCTTTTCGGTTTGTCCTATGGGATCAACTGGTTCCTCTTAGATTGGATTGAGAATTTTTATAGAGTTTTCCCTTGTAATGTTTATGAAATGTCAGCATTCTTATCCTGTGTCAACAGCTGTGCCAACCCCATCATTTACTTCCTGGTTGGCTCAATTAGGCACCTCAGGTTCCAATGTCAGACTCTGAGACTGTTTCTGCAGAGAGCCATGCAGGACACTCCTGAGGGGGAAGAAGTTGGAAAGCAGTGTTATTCAGGAAAGTCTGGAGAGCTGGAAACAATCTAGTGCAGCAGCTGGGAGCAGCTTTGATCAGACAGAAGTGGCTTTGAGAAACAACTTTGCCTTTATCAGTGTGAATTCTTTTCAAAATCTTCACTTCCTCACCTGACATTAAATCAGTTGAGTAAATAATCAGTCTTCTGGAACTTGAGTGATATGGGGCCTGCTAAACAAATTGCAATGTCTCTGGACTATTGTACTAAGGGATTCACCAATTCCTTGTTAGGTTAACCTTACACTAACTCTAGGATCCATGGCTGCTTCCACTTTTGACAAATTCCTTACCAGGAGGCTAAAGGAAAGACCTGCATTTCTTCTGTCACCAAACTTGATACTGATTAAATGACGGTTGTATTTTGTTTTGTGCCAATTTCTACTTTCACAGCCCTTGACTGGGCTGTATGTGACTATTGCACTCACAGTGCTGGTCTTCCTGTTCTATGTTATCAACTGGTTCCTCTTAGATGAGATTGTGAATGTTTACAACATTTTGCCCTGCAATGTTTATGAAATGGAAATACTTCTATCCTGTATTGACAGCTGTATCATTATAATTGAATTGAGTAGGATACACCATGTTCTTGATCTCCTTAAATTTCAGTTGTCTTTGGCGTGCTTCTGCAAATTAATAAATGTTTCCTGAATAAATCATTTGGACAATGTTCTAGTTTCTTTTTCTGTAGCTTGGTAAAACACTCTGACAAAAACCAGTTGATGAGAAGAAAGAGTTTATATGGTTTACACCTCAAGGTCACAGTCCATCACTGAGGGAGTCATGCCAGGAACTCAAGCAGGACCTGGAGTAGTAACCACATAGAATATTGCTTACTGGCTCACTCCTGGATTGGGTACTCTTCATGGTTAGCTAGTTTTTTTATACAGCTCAGGACCCTCAGTTTAGGGATAGTGCCAGTCACAGAGGACTGGGCCATCCCTCAAAAAATACCCATAACCCAATCTTATCTAAGTAATTACCTGATTTACTTCTGGGTCTTCGATTTGGTTCTATTGATCAACCTGTCTGGTTTTATGCCAATACCATGCAGTGTTTATTACCACAGCTCTGTATTACAGCTTGAAATCAGGGATGGTGATACTTCTGGAAGTTCTTTCATTGTACAGGATTGTTTTAGCTATCCTGGGTTTTTCATATGAGGTTGAGTATTGTTCTTTCAAGGTCTGTAAAGAATTGTGTTATAATTTTGATGGGAATTGCATTTAATCTGTAGATTGCTTTTGAGAAGATGGCCATTTTCACTATATTAATCCTACCAATCCATGAGCATGGGAGGTCTTCTCGTCTTCTGATATCATCTCCAATTTCTTTCTTCAAAGACTTGAAGTTTTTGCCAAATGTGTTTTACTTGCTTGGTTAGAGTTACTCAAAGATATTTTATATTGTTTGTTTATATTACCTTTGCTATTGCAAAGGCTATTGTTTCCCTGATTTCTTTCTCAGCCCATTTATTCTTGGTATATAAGAGAGATACTGATTTTTTTAGTTAACCTTGTATCCAGCCACATTGCTGAAGATGTTTATCAGCTGTAGGAATTTCCTGGTGGAATTTTTGGGGTCACTAATGTATACTATTATGTCATACTCAAATAGAAATACTTTATCATCTTTCTTTCCAATATGTATCCCCTTGATCTCCCTTTGCTCTCTTATTGCTCTAGCTAGAACTTGAAGTACTATATTGAATAGATGTGGAGAGAGTACACAGCCTTGTCTTGTCCCTGATTTTAGTGGACTTGCTTTGAGTCTCTCTCTTTGAGTTTAATTTGATGTTGACTGTTGCCTTGCTGTATATTGATTTTATTATGTTTAAGTTTGTCCTTTGTATCCCTGATCTCCCCAAGACTTTTATCATAAAGGGTTGTTGGATTTTGTCATAGGATTTTTCACCATCTAATATGATGATCACATGGTTTTTATCTTTCAGTTTGTTTATATGGTGCATTACATTGACTAATGTCCATATGTTAAACCATTCCTGCTTTTCTAGAACGAAGCTTACTTGATCATGGTGCATGATTTTTTAGATGTGTTCTTGGATTCAGTTTGTGAGTATTTTACTGAGAAATTTTGCAGCTATGTTCCTGAGGGAAACTGGTCTGTAATTCTCTTTCTTTGTTGAGTCTTTATGCTGCTTGGGTATCAGGGTAGCTGTGGCCTTATAAAGTGAATTTGGCAATGTTCCTTCTATTTCTATTTTGTGCAGTAATTTGAGGAGTATTGGTATTAGCTCTTCTTTAAAAGTCTGGTAGAGTTCTGCACTAAAAATATATGTCCCTGGGCATTTTTTTTGGTTGGGAGATGGTTAATGACTGCTTCTATTTCCTTAGTGGTTATAGCTCTCTTTTAAATGTTTATCTGGTCTTGATTAATTTTGGTATGTTATATCTCTTGCAAGAGAATTGTTCTTACAGCCAGTCCACTGTGCCTGTAAAGTAACCTTGAATCAACAGACAGAGTCAGTGATTGTCTGACATGGATTAGTCATAAATTTCTTGGATGATTTAGGATATGGTGAGAGTGGAGAAGAAATGAGGGACAAAACTAGATGAAATCAAATTCTGGGTGCACCACTCCCACCTAAAGCCAGTTCCAGACAAATAACCCATGAGGATGACAAAAGATGGACTGTATGACTCCATCCACAGGACCTGCTAAAGCTAAGACTCATACCTACCTCACTTTCCTATTTGCACTGATGGGATTGATAAATTCTAACCACACACACACATGCCAGTCCTGACATTATGGGACTGTCCCATATGACTGTAATAGCCAATGCTACTACATATGGGTTCCCCATATTCCATGTGGACCTATGTGCCCTGCTGGACTTGAAGGCTCCCCCAAGTCCCAGGGTGCTTATGGCTATGCATGTGAGTACCTTGATTATGGCTGTGAAGACCATACTTTAGAAACCAACCTGGCTATGTATTTATTCTATGCTTTCCCAGCAAGAAACCAAATTGTGGGGGGACCTGAGGACTATTATTGCTCCTCCTGGGGATGTGAGACACATGGGCCATGGGTGAAAGAAAAATATAGAGTTGGGGATCTTCTCATTAGGAGGGAAAAGCATCTATCTGGTCAATAGGTGGGCACATTAAATCCAATACAAATGACTATTTATAATGGATTGTCCACTGTCTAGGCAGAAGAATAAACATGGGGACTTTTAATGTACTTCCAGGACTGGAAAGATTGTGGGACACTGTCAACATTCAGAAATTTCTCCCATGTGTGGAGTAAATCCCAAAGCCCTTTGATCCTAACTGAGTACTGAATCCTATTCAGGATATAAGTGAGATCTTAGGCCCTACAACTATACCTGTCTAGGTCCCACAGTGAGAGAAGAAAGGTCCCAGGCTCTAGTCCCCATCCAGGCTAGCCCAAAGGACTCTGGAGTCCTCTCTAGAATATGTGCACAGTCTTTTAAGTTCTTTCTCTCTAGCCCTCAATGAGGACTGTCAGCTATGTCTTGACCCCAGACCTCCTTATAGTATATGGGAATAGGCAACATAGCAAGTATGGAGGTTGAAAAACATCACATCATGAATCTGTCCATCACACAAAATAGCCATGGTCTACTCTGCTTCTGGGAAAAGGAGGTCAAAATCACCCTTGGTAGCACAGGAGGACAAGGAACTTCCTTCTACTCTCCTGGATATCACACGGAACACTCCTGGTACCAGAGACACTGTAACAAAACCTTTAAACTGCAGCTGTGAGATACTGGAAACTCCACACTCCTCTTGGTACCACCCCAGGGCTCTTTGTTTGCTTGCTGCTCAAGGCTCACTCCTTGTATAAACCCCTTTGTTGTGTCAGAATCTGCTCAATTCTGCATCTTGATCAAGCTCCTTCCCAAGTGTATTATTATTCTCAGGAGGGGAACAGGAACATATTAATCTTTACCCCTTTCACAACATTCCTAGGGCTGCATCCATTCTAATCCCCTTGTTAGTAAGTCTAGGGATGGCAGAAATAGCTGGTGTAGTTACCATGGCCCTTCTCAAGGGAGAGCTAAATTAACTGGGCTCTGGGGAGTCAGGTTGACCAAGATTTGGCCACCCTAGAAATATTCATGGGCCACCTAACATCCTCTCTCAACTCATTGGCAGAGGTAATTCTACAGAATTGGAATGGATTGGACCTGAATCAAAGGGGACTTTGTGTAGCCCTGGGAGAACAATGCTGCTTTTATACTAATCATATGGGAATAATCAAAGAAAGCCTAAGCTTAGTCAGAAAAAGATTAGGGGAAAGAGAACAGTCCAGATTAGCTACACAGGACTGGTTTGACTCCATTTTCAACTGGTCACCATGGATTACTACCCTAATAACAGGAATGATGGGGCCTTTAGTTATAATTCTATTAATCATGCTTTGTGATCCTTGCCTGCTGAACTCTTTCTCATTTTATTCAAAAGAAAATTAATTCAGTTAAACTCCTAATTCTATAGGCCCAATATGGTCTTCTACAGGACCTGGAACCCTAACATCAATGATTTGATGATGACCCACTAGAAGAGGGTGAATGTTAGATTCTAATTAACAGTAAGAACTCCACTTTTGTTTCAGTTTGTTCTACTCTGAGCTGTTACAATTTCCTGAGAATGGCTGCAACCCCCAACTCGATATAGGTGTCAATCCCCTTCTTAAAATAAGGCCAAACCAAAAATGTTCAATCCTCTTCTGAGTGAGTGGCCCCCAAGCCACATGACCACCTGATAGGCTAAAGTTGTACCACTATGGAAAGTCCCCAACCACCTCCCCTGTATTACATTATGATTGGATGAGACTCAGGAACTGTCTTTTTGTGATTTTTTTCCCTTTAAAATTGGATGCTGTCCCTGCCTTGGGGGTGCAGTTGTCCCTCCCACCTCCTTGATATCAGTTTATCTAAATAAATCTTTTTGCTAGAACCAAGTCTTTTGAGGTGGATTATTCCCAGATTCTTTGACCTTAACATCTGTAAAGCATTTTACTAATCAGTGATTGATAGGGGAGGGCCCAGCCCTTCATGGGTGGTGCCATCCCTGGGCTTGTTTTCCTGGGTTCTATAAAAGAACAGACTGAGTAGCCATGAGGTGCAAGCCAGTAAGCAGCACCCCTCCATGGCCTCTGCATTAGCTCTTGACTCCTATTTGAGTTTTTCTCCTAACTTCCTTCAGTGATGAACAGTGACATGGAAGTATAAGCTAAATAAACTTTTCCTCTCTGAGTTGCTTTGGTCATGGTGTTTCATCATAGCAATTGTAACCATACCTAAGACTAAGATTAGAAAACAGGATACATCTTTCTTCCATATCCAAGAAACATATCTCCCCATCAAGGACAGACATCACTTTTGGCTAAACAGATGAAAAAAATCTATTTCATGTAAATGGGCCCATGAAGCAACCAAGAATAGCTATTTCAATATCTGAAAAAATAGACTTCCAACCAAATCTAATCAGTAGAAATAAGGAATAATACTATATACCCATTAAAGGAAATATCCACCAAGAGGATATTATGATTCTAACATTTATACATCAACTGCAAAGGCACCCAAGTCATAAAAGAGACAATACCATAAAATCTCATACTGACCCTAATACAATGATGTGGGTTCAATACCCCACTCTCACCAATAGAGAGATCATACAAACAAAATCTAAGCAGAATGAACCTAACAGACATCTGTAGATCATTCTATCCAAATACTGAACAGTACTGTGGTAGTTTAAATGAGAATATCCACCACAGACTCATAGATTTGAACACTTAATCTTGAGTTAGTTGAACTATTTGAAAAGGAATAGGAGGTGTGGCATTGTTGGAGGTTGTGTGTCAATGTGGTAGGCTTTGAGGTTTTAAAACTCCACACTATTCTCAGTTCTCTCTGCCTCATACATGTGTATCAGATTTAAACTGTCAGATCCTGTCCTAGCAATATGCCTGCCTGCTTGCCACCATGCTCCTTACCATTATGGTCATGGACTCACCCCCTGAAAAAGAAAGCCCCCATTTAACTCTTTATTCTTTTTTAAAGGAATTTTACATACCAACCACAGACAGATCTCCCACTCTTCCCTCATCCTGCCCCTCCAGCATTCCACCCCTCTGGACTAGAACATAGAAGAAAGGTCAAGATATATTGTTTGAACTTCCAGAGAGTTCTTGGTATGCAGTTTCTGCTGAGCTCACATACTCCTGATTCTATCACAGAGTACTATATGCAGGGGTCTGGTGTTTCCTACAAAGACAAGAGATAAGCTTCTCTCTGAAATGTTCTCCCTTCCAACACAGCCCCTGTTTCACTCAAAACATTCAGATTTGGTGATGTGGAGAGAAGACATCCTCTGACATTCATTTAAGGAAGAAGACTATGTGAAAGCAAAGTTGAGGCCCTGTCAAACAGGTTTCAGTATTTTGCTTGCTTCTTCAAAGCATTTGTATGATGCATGCGATAAACCACCAAGAAGAACATTGGTTCAAATTGGAGTCATTGAAGAGTTAACCTCAGGATGGGATGATTCACAAAGATAGGAAAAGTTAAGGGAAATTGGAAATGCATGGGGAATTTTTATGGAGTAGCATACTGAAGCAGGGTTTTACTCCTAGGCTTTAAGTGACAGGGGGTAAGAGCTGTCACTTCAAAAAAAAATGAATTTCTTTGTTAATGAGCTTGCAAGTGTGCATTGCATGCACGTGTGTGTGTGTGTGTGTGTGTGTGTGTGTGTGTGTGTGTGTGTGTGTTCTTGCATAAGTATGAGTCTGTGCATTCCATAGCAAGGTTAGGCAGGTCCTATGGTAATCCCAAACCTGAGATATTTGTCCTCACCTTCCTTCTTACTTGAAATTAGATCCCTTTAACCACTTTTCACATCAGATAAACTAGCATGAGCTTCTTGGATTCTCATGTCTCTGTCTCCTATCCTGCCACTGGAATGCTGGGATTACAGATGAGCACAGTATTTGTTCTTGCCTTATGGGGGTTCTAGGACTTCCAACACAGGTTTTCAGGCTTGCTTACCAGGAGTTAAAAACCAGTGGGCCATCTTCCCAACACATATTATAAGTTTAGGGATATTCTAAATATATCTTTTATTTCTATGCCTTGAACAAACTAAATTTCAACATAGGTATGCAAATCAGTATATTTTAATTCTGTCAGACTTCAAAATACTGTCTAATTTCAATAACTGTTATTGACCAAGTATATTAATGAATAAATAAACTGATTAGTTTGATTGTAAGTCTGTTCTCTACCTTCATTTACCAGAATTGAGCCCATCATGAAATATATTGCTTTCACCATTTTCAACCTTTGAAAGTATCACCTTCAGTTGAATTACCAGATCAATATACATCCCTGCACAATGAAGGTTTAAGAGAGACTCCTTTGTTTTTAGCTCCTTTCATGCTTCTTCCATTAGCATCCTGGTTACACCCGTTTCCATTTCCATAATTTCTCTCTCTGGTTATCTATTTCCTTATGGCAAGTATCCAAGGGACTTACTTGAATTTACTTTCAGAAAGGACCAATGCCAAAGTAGCATTTCATTTTCCTGTGATCACAGCACACATTATAAAATTATACTTTAGAATTATGCACTCTAACCAAACAGCATATTAAGGTTTCTATAGACTATTTCATAATTCATATACCCCAGCCCATAACTCCTGTGGAAGAGCCATGCTTTACAAGAGGCCACCAACATTCCCTCAGAGGCTACCCAGCCTATTCCTAACAGCCCCAAGTCATCATTTCCCAGTCCTCACTCCAGCAGATGCCCCCTGCTTTACCACAGGCAAAATCAGAAACTAGAACCCCAGATGTTACCCAGGCCACCAGAACCACAGCAGAGGCACCCCACTAGACCAGAGGACATGCCAGCTACCAGAACCACAGGTTGCTGAGGAAGACCAGAGTGGAAACAGAAACTAAGGAAACACCCATCCAACAAAAACAAACTCAGAAGCTTCCATATAAACATATAATTACCCAAAACCAAGAGACCAAATGCCAGTGTAAAAACACAACAACCAGGGTAAAATGTCACCACCAGAGCCCAACTATCCTACTACAACAAGCTCAGGATATTCTAACACTGCTGAAGCACAAGAAAATGGCCTTAGACCAATTTTTTGAAGATGATAGAGGTCCTTAAATAAGAAATGAATAAATCCCTTAATGAAACCCAGGAAAACATGAACAAAAATTTGGAAGAAATCAATACATCCCTAAAAGAAAGCCAGGAAAACACAAACAAACAATTGGAGGAACTAAATAAGTCCCTTAAAGAAAGCCAAGGGAAAAAACTCAAATACATAGATGAAGGGAATGAATAACTGTCCAAGACCTGAAAATGGAAATAAAGGCAATAAAGAAAACAAAAATGGAAGAAATCATAGAGATGAAATATCTACATAATCAAACAGGAACTACAGATTCAAGCATCGCCAACAGAATACAAGAGATGGAAGACAGAATCTCAGGAATACAAGAGAAATTGATATACCTGTCAAAAGAAATTTTAAATCTAAAATATTCCTGACACAAATCATCCAAACCTAAGAATAATAAGAGTAGAAGAAGGAGAAGAATCACAGCTCAAATACTCTAAAAATATTTTTAATACAATCATAGAAAAATTCCTAACTTTAAGAAGGACATGCCTATAAAGGTACAAGAAGCTTACAGAACACCAATAGATTGGACCGGAAAAGAAAGGCCCCCTTACCACACAATAATGAAGCATTAAACATACTGAACAAAGAAAGAATATTCCAAGCTGCAAGAGGGAAAGGCCAAGTAACATATGAAGGCAGACCTCTAAGAATGACACACTACTTCTCAATGGAGACTCTAAAAGCCAGAAGGGCCTGGACAGATGTCTTGAAGACTTTAAGAAACCGCAGATATGAGCCAAGATTAATATACTCAGCAAAGCTCTCAGTCACCACAGATGGAGAAAACAAGATAATCCATGATAAAGTCAAATTTAAACAATATCTTCTCATAAATCCAGACCTATAGAAGAGACTGGAAAGAAAACTCCAATGCAAGAAGCTTAACTACTCCCATGAAAAACAGTAAATAAATAATCTCATATCAGCAAAACCAAAAGAAGGAAATCACCCATACACACACAACCACCACCACCAATAACAACAAAATAACAGGAATTAGCAATCATTGATCATTGATAACTCTCAATATCAATGGACTAAATTGCCCAATAAACAGATACAGACTAGTAGAATTGATGTCAAAACAGGATCCATCCTTCTGCTGCATGCAAGAAACATGCCTCACCATCAAAAAGAGACATTACCTCAGAGTGAAAGGCTGGAAAAAGACTTTCCAAGGAAATGGACCTAAAAAACAAGCTGGTATAGCCAATCTAATATCTAACAAAATAGACTTCAAAACAAAATTAACCAAAAGAGACAGAGAAGGACACTTCATTCTCATCAAAGGAAAGATACACCAAGACAATCTTTCAGTAGTTAAAATCTATGCCTAAAATGAAAGAGCACCCACATTTGTCTTGTTTTTTATTAGGGATTTTTTTATTCACTTTACATATCAACTACAGATCCTTCTCTTTCTTTCTCCTGTCCCTCTGGCCTTCTCCCCCAACCCACCCACAATTCCCTCCTCCAACAAAGTGAGGCCTCCCATGGGGAGTCAGCAGAGTCTGGTACATTCAGTAGAGGCAGGTCCAAGCCCCTCCCCCTGCACCAAGGCTGTGCAAGGTGTTCAACTATAGGCAGTGGGCTCCAAAAAGCCCACTCATGTCCTAGGGTGGATCCTGTCCCCACTGCCAGAGGGCCCCTTAAGCAGATCAAACTACAAAACTGTCTCACTATTCAGAGGGCCTAGTCCAGTCCCATAGAGGCTCCATAGCTATTGGTCCACAGTTCATGAGTTCCTAATAGTTTGGTTTTGTTGTCTCTATAGGATTCCCCATGATGATCTTGTTGCTCCCTGCTCATAGAATCCCTCTTCTCTCTCTTTGACTAGTCTCCTGGAGCTCAGCCTGGTGCTTGGCTATGGATCTCTGTATCTGCTTTCATCAGTTACTAGATGAAGGCTCCATGATGATCGTTAGGGTATTCACCGATCTGATTACTGGGATAAGCCAATTCAGGCACTGTCTCCACTATTGCTAGTAGTCTAAGCTGGGGTCGTCCTTGTGGATTCCTGGGAACTTCCCTAGCACCTGGTTTCTCCCTATCCCCATGATGTCTCCCTCTATCATGGTATTTCTTTCATTGCTCTCCTACTCCATCCCTGTTCCAGCTCCACCATCTCATTCCCTTATGTTCTCACTTCCCATCCTCTAACCCTCCATTGCCCCCCTCATCCCTAGTTTACTCATGGAGATCTCATTTATTTCCCTTTCCTTGGGCGATCCATGCATCCCTGTTTAGGTGCTCATAGTTAGCTAGCTTCTTTGGAGCTGTGGGGTGCAGTCTGGTTATCCTTTGTTTTGCATCTAGTATCCACTTATGAGTGAGTACATACCATGTTTGTCCTTCTGAGTATGGGTTACCTCACTTGGGATGATATTTTCTACTTGTATCCATCTGCCTGCAAATTTCATGATGTCTTTTTTTTTTTACTGCTGAGTAGTACTCAACTGTGTACATTTTCTTTATCCATTCTTTGGTTGAGGGGCATATAGGTTGTTTTAAGGTTCTGCCTATTATGATTAATGCTGCTATGAACATAGTTGAGTGTATGTCCTTGTGGTATGATTGAGCATTCCTTGGGTATATGCCCATACTGATTTCCAAAGTGCCTGTACAAGTTTGCACTCCCACCAACAGTGGAGGAGTGCTCCCCTTGCTCTACATCCTCTCCAACATAAGCTGTCATCAGTGTTTTGCATCTTAGCCATTCTCACAGTTGTAAGATGGTATCTCAGACTTGTTTTGATTTGCATTTCTCTGATGACTAAGGATGTTGAGCAATTACCTAGATGTCTTTCAGCCATTTGAGATTCTTCTGTTGAGATTTCTCTGTTTAGCTCTGTAGCCCATTTTTTAATTGGATTGTTTGGTATTTTGATGTCTAGTTTCTTGAGTTCTTTATATATTATGGATATCAGCCCTCTGTCAGATGTGTGGTTAGTGAAATCTTTTCCCATTCTGTAGGCTGTCGTTTTGTCTTATTTACTATGTCCTTGCCTTACAGAAGCTTCCAGTTTCAGGAGGTCCCATTTATTAATTGATGCCCTCAGTGTCTGTGCTACTGTGCTATATTTAGGAAGTGGTTTCCTGGGGCACCCACATTTGTAAAGAAAACACTACTGAAGCTGAAATCACAGATCAACTCTCACACAATGATAGTGGGAGACTTCAATGCCCCAATCCCACCATTAGACAGATCATCCAGATAAAAACTAGATGGAAAAATACTGGAGCTAACAGACATTATGAGCCAAATGAACTTAAGAGTTATCTACAGAACATTTCACCAAAACACAAAAGAACATACTTTTTTCTCATCACCCCATGAAACATTCTTCAATATTGACCTCATACACTGTCACAAAGCAAGTCTTAACAGATACTAGAAAATTTGGTCTACTTAGTCCACCTCTAGAAGGATGGTTGCTATATTTCACTAAGATGAATGGCTGTATGATGGAGAGTTGGGAAAGATGGAAGAGCTGACCAGTGCATGAGCTGTGCAGAAGTGGAGACTTGACATCAGTGACAGGTGTGAAAGAGGGCTAATGACAGTAAAACATGTCATTGCCCAGTGGAGTCACAAGTGTGATGTGCACACACCTGGAGTTATGCAGGTGCAGACTTAGCCCCAAAACACACTGTCCAGCTATGGGATCATCCCAGTGATGGGCAACTATGGAGGCCTGAGATGAGGAACAGTTCACTTTCTGGATTGGACCTCCTCATAACCTTGGTCCACTATGGTCTGTGATGTCACCAAAGGCAATTGGTATCTATAGTCCATGCTGCTGCCCCAGGCCATGATGAAGCCTGAGATTCATATGTACATACACAGTCTGTGCCACTGACCAAAGCCTTGGTGATGTCCTTGGCATTTTGTGGCTTTGGGAAGCCATGTTGATATAAGTGGCCTGTGTAGCCACCCTGAGGCCATGTTGAGAACTGTGATCTATGCTGCTGCTAAAGGTTATGAGTAGGTTATTGGTCCTGATATAGCCAGGGGCCAAGTTGATGTCTGTGGCCCGTGTTACCACTAAAAGCTGTGAGGCTATCCATGGTTGGTGCCACCCCTGAAGCCATGTTGATGCCTGAGGGCCATGCTGGAGGCCAGAAGTCATGTTATTATGAATGGCCTGTGCAGCTACCTGATGCCATGTTGATGTCTCTAGCCTTTGCAGCAGCTGAGAGCCATGTGTGTGTCCATGGTCCTGATGCAGCTGAGGGCTGGGTTGATGTCTGTAGCCATTTTGCCACCTAATGCCATGTGGATGTTTGTAGTCTATGCTGTGATCTGAAGTCATGTTGATGTCCATAGGCTGTGCCACCAAGGTGGGCCATAATGATATGAGTGGCCTGTTCTGCCACCTGAGACCATGATATCCAGGTCTGGGCTGCCACCATGGACCCTGTCTGAGTCCTAGGACCTACTGCAGCCAGGGTCTTTGTTGATGTCTGTAGCCCATGCTGCCAGAGAAGGCCAAGTGGATGCCCATGGTCTGTCCTTGAATCTAGGTTGATGTCCATGGTCCAGACTGGCTCTGAGGGCCTTATCTAGGCCTGTGGTCCTACTGCAGCTGAGGTCTGTTGTGGGGCATTTACCCACCACCCCCACAGCTTCCCAGAGTTTTCTTGAGTGCGATCAGCAGGAAATATTAGATAGAAGGATTTATAGCAGATAATGTTGCGGAGATAAACAGATAGAAAATAAAGGATAGCCCCAAGAGGGCCTGGAACCTATTCCAATGGCCCCCGACTATCTCTGGCCCAGAGTTTTTATAGAGACGCCAAGGGGTGGAGCAAAAGACCTCCTCCCCCAGCACAGCCAAGTGCAGACCATCTCAGACACCTGCACTCAGGCCCGTGGTCCGTGGTCCTGATCATCCTCTATTCGGACCTGCTGGGTAAAGCCACGAGGAACCCAAGAATGGGCTCCCACAGTCTGTGTTCATTTTTCTGAGCTGTAACCAGAAACCATGTGGAAGTCCATGATTCATGCTCCCTCTCATTGTAAAGAGCAAGGAAGCTACTTTTGTTTTTTGACTGCAGACACACAGTTGATGAAGAGGAAAACAAAGAGCTTCTACAATCCCTACTCCCCAGTCCCTCCCAAGTATCAGCCTAAACAGGAAGCCATCAAAGAAAACTTTTAAAAAGTGTGATAAGCATGCTGAAGTGTAGTTGTGCACAACTGATAGCTTCTGGCAGAACTGGGGTTGGAAGGACCCACTTCTACTTAAGGAGCAGACACTGAGAGTTTGACCATGCTCCAGTACTCACAGATAACACAGATTAAACATTTTTTTTTTTAAATTTTGTTGCCTGGGAGATCACAAGGATAGAAGGATGGACATGGAATGACTGGGAAGTGAGTGTGATTGGGTTGTATGATGTGAAAATCCCAAAGAATCAATAAAAATATAATGTTGAATGAAAGGAAAAAACATCGATATAACCCCTTACATCCTATCAGAACACCATGAATTAAAACTGGATTTCAGAAATAACAGGAAATTAAAGACTTTCTAAACTTCTTTGAAAATTCATGCACACCATAACCAAACTTATGGGACAGAGTGGAAGCTAAGAGGAAAGTTCATAGCACTAAATGCCTACATAAAAAATCAGAGCAATCTCAAACTAGCATTATAACAGCACCTCTGAAAACACTGGACCAAAAGGAAGCAAGCTCAACCAAGAGAAATAGATGGCCTTTTCCAAGAAGCTAATCCTGGGAAATTTCCTCATCTCTAGCCCTACATCATTGTTCTATTGTTTTAGCCTCCTCTTTCCACCATGTTCTCCACTATAATTGTGGTCCACCCTCTAGCAGGACTGTAATTAATTCTTTCCAGTCCTGAGGGATAATTCTATTACAAGTTGACCATGAGTTTAACATCTGATTTATAAATAGAGATTGCATGTTGTATGATACTATAAATCTCCTTTAACCTAACATTTCCATTGGAGTCTATTTAGGTTATATACCCTTGAGCATTTGGCAGTTCCTGTAAGGTTACCAGGTAGATTAAAGTCTATTGTCTGATAACCTGAGGATGTTTCTCTGAAACTGTATAATTCAATCCTGAGCTAAGTTCACCCTTGAATTCTTCTGTCTGAGTCTGAATTTCTCTATAAGTCATTTTAACAGGTTTTTCTAAAGTCAATCCTGATCTAGGTTCACCTTTAAATTATTCTGTCTGGGTCTGAATTTCTCTATGATTCATTTTAACAGGTTTTTCTAAAGCTTTTATCTTGGCACTTAAATTGGCCAACCTTTTTAATGCTAAAATAAAAATGATTAAACAAATAATATTCATAATTGATGTTACATACATACCATCAACATTAATTATCCTCTCATTTAATTGTTCCACTTTCAGACTAATGTGTTATCAAACAGAGACCGTGTTCCTTCCATGGTAAAAATGTTTCTCATTTTTTTTTAATGTGGGAAAAAATTCTCTTTTAACTAATTTCTCCCTTTAAGATATCTTAATTGACTTATCAAATCTGTTGACTGCATAGAACAGTAGAAGTCCGAGGGAATTTCAAAGCAGCTACCTAGTGTGGTAGCAGTCCAAGATGGAAATCCAAAGAGAGAGAGAGAGAGAGAGAGAGAGAGAGAGAGAGAGAGAGAGAGAGAGCCTACTACCCAACTAAAAGAAAAAAAGCTAAAGAAAGTCCAGCCACATGCTCCAGCCTGAGCCATGCAACAGGGTCTGAGCCAGGAGCTCTGTAAGCCCACAAGCAGTCTGGCCACATGTAACTCTGTCCGCTTGCAGCTCCAGCAGAGCTGGGGTCTGCAAGACCACAGGCAAGTGGCTTTTTGTGAGTTCCTGCCTCACAGTTGGATGCCAAGTGTAACAGGAATCTTAAAAGTTCTTATTAATAAAACAAACCCAGGGCCAGGTATTGGGGTAAATTCTGAAAGGTCAAAGAAGCAAAATAAGCCACAACTAATCTCACCTCGACAACTCTTCATCTGATCCTGTTTCCGCGAATCTTCAGCTTGAAAGATTTTGAGTCCTCACCCGAATGGATCTCAACTGAACTGTTGCTAAAAGCCTCAAAGCTTAAAAAGCTGTAGTTCCTAGTTTTCATGCCTTATATAACTTTCTGCTTCCTGCCATCACTTCCTGGGATTAAAGGTGTGTGCCGCCATGCTTGGCTCTGTTCTCTAGTGTGGCCTTGATCACACAGAGATCCTGCCTGCTAAGTGATAGGATTAAGGGCGTGTGCTGCCTTACTTCTTGGCTGACCTCCCCCCCCATCTCTAGGCAAGCTTTATTTATTAAAGCACAAATAAAATATCACCAAAATGGTCAGACTGTTTTAGTGCAGAATTCTACCAGACTTTCAAAGAATAACTAACATCAATACTCTTCAAATCATTCCATATGATAGAAACAGAAGGAACATTGTCAAATTCATTTTATAAGGCAACACCCACTCTGATTCCCAAAACACACAAAGATTCAACAAAGAAAGATAGCTACAGACCATTTTCCCTTATGAACATATATGCGAAAATACTCAGCATAATACTGCAAACCTATTCCAAGAACATATTGTGAGACCAAAATGAGCCATCTTAAAAATAAGACCAAAATGCTTTCACCCTAAAATTAAGGCCTAAGATTTCTCCTTTTGGGAATAGGCCATTAGTTACTGAAACCAGTCAGTTCAGATTCCAGAAACCAGGAAGTGTAAAAGTACAGAGTCACAAGATAGTCACGAGGTAATGCCTGTCAGACTATGGAATGTCCTCTCCCTGGTTTCCAGGGCAACTGACCACAGAAATGCCCCCACCTGAGGGCAGCCAATGAGAAATGGTGGAGGGCAACCACTCCCCCTTAGAAGTAATTTCTAGAAGTCCCTAGAAGCGAGCCAATCAGAATTGTATCCATACTAGCACCCCTAAATGATGTAACCTTGTGACTTTTCCCTTTAAAAACTGAGCTTGCAGACAGGTGGGCACTTCCTCCAGCCTCCACTGCGTTGGATGTATTGGACAAAGTCCCTGCCTAGGCTTGTATTGCTTTTGGATATCCAGAATTAAACCTTGCTTTTGCATTCTGGCATGCTCGTCTTTGGTGGTCTCTCTGGGGGTCACGATCTGGGCACAACAATATAAAAAAAAATCCACCATGACCAAATAGGCTTCATTCCAGAGATGCAGGCTTAGTTCAATATACAAAAGTCAATAAACATAATTCACCATATAAACAAACTGAAAGAAACAAACACACACATGATTTCTCTCATTAGCTGGATAAAAGGCCTTTGACAAAATCCAAAATACATTCATGATAAAATTCTTGGAGAGATCACAGATACAATGAACATCTACAAATGTGATAAAGACAATTTGCAGCAAGCCAATAGCTAACATAAAATTAAATTTAGAGAAACTCAAAGCAATTTCACTAAAAGCAGAAACAAGACAAGGGTATTTACTCTCTCCATATCTATTCATTATAGTAATTGAAGTTCTAGCTGGAGCAATAAGATAACTGAAGGGTATCAAAGGAACACAAAATGGAAAGGAAGAAGTCAAAGTATAATTATCTGCAGGTGATATGATAGTACACATAATCAGTCCCAAATATTCTACCAGGATACTCTTACAACTGATGAACACTTTTAGTGAAGTTGCTGGATACAAAGTTAACTTTAAAAAGTCAGTTATTTCTTTAAACAAATGACAATTGGGCTAAGAAAAAAACAGGGAAATAATATCCTTCACTTTAGCCTCAAGTAATAAAATATCTTGGGGTAACTCGAACTAAGCAACTGAAAGACTTGTATGACAAAACCTTCAAGTCTTTGATTAACAAAGAAATTGAAGCAGATAACAGAAGATGAAAATATCTCCCATGCTCATGGACTTGCAGGATTAACATAGTAAAAATGGCCATCCTACCAAAAGCAATCTACAGATTCAATGCAATCTCCATCAAAATTCTAACACAATTCTTTACAGACTTTGAAAGGACAATACTCAACTTTGTGTGAAAAAACAAAAATGCAATATAAGTAAAACAATCCTGTACAATAAAAGAACATCCAGAGGTTTCACTATCCCTGATTTCTAGCTATACTACAGAGCTATAGTAATAAAAATTGCATGGTATTAGCATAAAAACAGAAAGGTTGATCAATGGAATTGAAAAAGACACAGATGTAAACACACAAACCTACAGACACCTAAGTTTTGATAAAGAAGCCAAAAATATACAATGAAAAAAAGAAAATATCTTCAACAAATGGTGCTGGTTTAACTGGACATCATCATGTAAAAGGATGCAAATTGATCCCTGTTTATCACTGTATACAATACTCAAGTCCAAGTGGATCAAAGACTTCAGCATAAAACTGATATACTGAACCTAATAGAAGAGAAAATGGAGACTAGCTTTGAACTCATTAGCACAGGAGACAACTTCCTGAATAGAACTCCAATAATGAAGGAACAAAGATAAACAATTAATAAATAGGACTTTATGAAACTGAAAAGCTTCTGCAAGGCAAAAGGATAAGACCACAGCCTACAGAGTTAGAAAAGATTTTCATAAATTCCACATCCCATAGCTGGCTAATGTCCAAAATATATAAAGAACTCAAGAAACTAGATTTCAACAAACCAAATGATCTAATTAAAAATAGAATTCAGATCTAAACAGAGAATTCTCACCAGTGAAAATCTCAAATAGCTAAGAAACACTTAAGGAAATGTTTAACGTCTTTAGCCATTAGGGAAATACAATCTAAAATGACTTTGAGGTTCTATAAGATCAAAACCACAAGTGATAGCTCATGCTGGTTAGGATTTGGATTAAGGGAAACACTCTTCCATTACTGGTAGGTGTAAAACCTAGTACATCCATGTACTATAGAAATCAATATGGTGGTTCTTCAGAAAATTGGAAATCGATCTACCTCAAGACCTAGCTACACCACTCTTGGGCATATACCCAAAGGACACTCCATTCTACAGCAAGGACACTTTCTCAGCCATGTTTGTTGCTGTTTTATTCATAAGAGCCAGAAACTGGAAACACCCTAGATGTCCTTCAACCAAAAAATGGATAAAGAAAATGTGGTATATTGGCAAAATGGTGCATTACTCAGTTGTTAAAAACAATGATATAATAAAATTTTCATGCAAATATGTGGATCCAGAAAAGATCATCATGAATTAGGTAACCCAGACTCAGAAGACCAACTCATTTATAAGTAGACATTAGCTTTTTTGTTTGTTTGTTTGTGCTCATCTTGATTTCTCCACTTTTTTTGATTTATTTAATTTTATTTTATTTTACAATACAATACAGTTCTACATTATCAGCCATGGATTCCCTTGTTATCCCCCCTCCCACCCCCTTCCCCAAGCCTACCTATCCCCCATTCCCACTTCCTTCAAGGCAAAACCTCCCCAAGGACTGAGATCAACCTGGTAGACTCAGTCCAGGCAGGTCCAGTCCCCTCCTCCCAGGCCGAGCCAAGCCACCCTGCATAAGCCCCAGGTTTCAAACAGCCAACTCATGCAATGAGCACAGGACCCAGTCCCACTGCCTGGATGCCTCCCAAACAGATCAAGCCAATCAACTGTCTCACCCATTCAGAGGGCCTGATCCAGTTGGGGACGCCTCAGCCTTTGGTTCATAGTTCATGTGTTTCCATTCATTTGGCTATTTGTCCCTGTGCTTTATCCAACCTTGGTCTCAACAATTCTTGCTCATATAAACCCTCCTCTTTCTCTCTAATTGGACTCCCGGGGCCCCACCCGGGGCCTATTCATGGATCTCTGCATCCAGTTCCCTCAGTCATTAGACAGGGTTTCTAGCATGAAAATTAGGGTGTTTGGCCATCCTATCGCCAGAGTAGGCCAGTTCTGACTGTCTCTCCACCATTGCCAGCAGTCTATTGTGGGGGTATCTTTGTGGATTTCTGTGGACCTTTTTAGCACTTTGCTTCTTCCTGTTCTCATGTGGTCTTCATTTACCATGGTTTCCTATTCTTTGTTCTCCCTCTTTGTTCTTGATCCAGCTAGGATTTCCTGCTCCCCCAAGCTCTTTTTCCCTCAACCCTTGCCCTTCATTACCCCTACTCATGTCCAGGCTGTTCATGTAGATCTCAGCCATTTCTCTGTCATTGGGTGATCCCCATGTCTTTCTTGGGGTCCTGTTTTCCAGGTAGCCTCCCTGGTGATGTGAGTAGCAGTACAGTCATCCCCTGTTCCACATCTAGTATCCTCCTATGAGTGAGTATATACCATGTTTGTCTTTCTGAGTCTGGGTTACCTCACTCAGGATGAATTTTTCAGGATCCATCCATTTGCCTGCAAACCACATGATGTCATTGTTTTTCTCTGCTGAGTAGTATTCCATTGTGTATATGTGCCACAATTTATTTATCCATTCTTCAGTTGAAGGGCATCTAGGTTGTTTCCAGGTTCTGGCTATTACAAACAATGCTGATATGAACATAGTCCGTTGATATTAAGGGATATTAATGACCAGTGATTGTTCATTCCTGTTATTTTTTGGTGGTAGTATGTGTGTACTTCTCTTCTTTGGGGTTTACTCTTGTGGTTTTATCCACTGCCTGTGTTTTCGAGAGTGTATCTGATTTTTTTAGGTTGGAATTTTTCTTCTAGTGCTTTCTATAGGGCTGGGTTTGTGGATAAGTATTGTTTAAATCTGGCTTTGTCTTGGAATGTCTTGTTCACTCTGTCTATGATGATTGAAAGTTTTGCTGGGTATATTAGTCTAGGCTGGCATCCATGGTCTTTTAGTGTCTTCTTTACATTTGTCCAGGTCCTTCTGGCTTTCAAAGTCTCCATTGAGAAATCAGCTGTTATTCTGATGGGTTTGCCTTTATAAGTTACTTGGCCTTTTTCCTTAGCTGCTCTTAATATTCTTTCTTTATTCTGTACATTGAGTTGTTTAATTATTATGTGGTGAGGGGACTTTTTGGGGGGAGTCTAGTCTGTTTGGTGTTCTATAGGCTTCTTGTATCTTCATAGCCATTTCCTTCTTTAAGTTGGGAAAGTTTTCTTCTATGATCTTGTTGAATATATTTTCTGTGCCTTTGAGTTGGTATTCTTCTCCTTCTTCTATTCCTGTTATTTGTAGGTTTGGTCTTTTTATGGTGTCCCAAATATCTTTGACATTTTGGTTCATGACTTTGTTGGCTTTAGTGTTTTCTTTGACTAATGAATCTATTTCTTTTACCGTATCTTCAGCGCCAGAGATCCTCTCTTCCATCTCTTGCATTTTGTTGGTTACACTTGCATCTGAAGTTCCTGATCATTTACTCAGATTTTCTATTTCCAGCATTCCCTCTGTTTGTGTCTTCTTCATTTTTTTCTATTTCCATTTTCAGGTCTTGGACTGTTTCCTTAATCTGTTTCATTGCTTTTTCATGATTTTCTTTCAGTGCTTTATTGTTTTCTTCCAGGAATTTATTGTTTTCTTCTGATTTATTTGTCCTTTCATCTAGTTTTTTATAGTGTTCTTCCCATTTTTTGTCTTTTCCTCTATATAAGCCTCTACCTTCTTCATGATGTTATCCATAAGGTTGTTTTCTTCTGCTTCTTCCAATTTTTGATGTTCATGTCTAGATGTTGGAGGAGGGGGTAGGTTCTGGTGATGCTGTATTGCTCTTCATTTTGTTGTATGTACTTCTGCCTTGACATCTGCCTTTCTCCTTGTGGTTCGTTCTTGGTCTTATCAGTGCACTTGGTTCAGACAGAGCTGACAGATTCAGGAAGTCTCTCTCTCTTGTCCAGATGGAAGCTCTCTTGTCCAAATGGGAACTCTGGGGCAGGATGGGTGCTCTTGTCCAGATAGGAAGTCTGGGGCAGGATGGGAGCTCTTGTCCAGGAGGGAAGTGCTGGGCAGGATGGGAGCTCTTGTCCAGGAGGGAAGTACAGCGCAGGATGGGAGCTGGGGGCCAGTCTCTAAGTCTCAGGAAGTGGCTGGGGTCTCGGGCAGATGGGCGTGGGGGCAGGGCGTGGAGATTGCAGGGTCTGCCGGGGGGTCTTGGAGAAGGGGAGCTTTCCCAGTAGGGCTAGAACAGAACCTGCCCAGTGGCCAGAACCTGGGGCCAATTTGGGCAGGTCTTCCCCGGAGTGGCTGGTGCCCAGGGATGGGGTCTAGGCTGAGCCTGGACACTCACCTTGACATTAGCTTTTAAGTAAAGGATAATCATACTACAATCCACAACCTCAGAGAGGAAAAGTAACAAGGGGAGAGACACATAAATCTCCCCTGGAAAGGGGAAATAGAATATATTTTGCTGGTATACAGGGATCTGGTGGGGATAGGAACAGGAGGGATCAGGCAGTGGTGGGAGGGATGGAGGAAGACGGTACTGGGGGAGAGATGATTGGAATTAGGGGACATTTGGAAGTGATGTAGAAACCTAGTGTAGTGGAAACTCCCTGAAATCTATGAGAGTGACCCTAGCAAAGTCTCCTAGTAATGGGGGATATGGAGCCAAACTGGCCATCTTCTAAATCCAGGCAAGGCTCCTAACAGTGGAACAGGGACACCAAAGCAGCCACAAATCTTTTAACCTGAGATATGCAGGATTAATGGAGGAGCAGAACTTGTGGAGGGGCTGTATGATGAATCTTAAATGGTCTTATTAATAAAATTAGAAGGTCTTATTAATAAAAACAAACCCAGAGCCAAGTATTGGGGTGAATGCTGGAAGATTAGAGAAACAGAACAAGCCACATCCAACCTCAGCTTGCCAATTCTTCAGCTGATCTTATTTCCTCAGACTGAAAGCCTCTGAGTCCTCATCTGAAATGGATCTCAGCTGAACTGCTGCTAAAAGCTAAAAGCTTAAAAAGGCTCTAGTTCCTGGTCCTCATGCCTTATATACCTTTCTGCTTTCTGGCAATACTTCCTGGGATTAAAGGTGTGAGTCACCATGCCTAGCTATTTCCAGTGTGGCTTTGAACTCACAGAGATCTGGATGGATCTATGCCTCCAGAATGGTAGGATTAAATGAGTGTGTGTGTGTCACCATTTTTGGCCTCTATATCTATCTAGTGGCTTTTCTGTTCTCTGACCCCAGATAAATTTTTAGGGTGCACAATATATTGGGAGACACAATACCACCACAAGTTGCCAATCCATAACTGGTCCAAATTGAGGCTTATGCCACAAGAGTGAGCTCATGCCTGACACTGTCTAGATGGCCAGGAACCATAGACAGGATAGCTCAGAGACCTAGGATAGAAGCAAATAATACTGGCAAAAGAAAGAGAGAGAGAGAGAGAGGGAGAGAGGGAGGGAGGAAGGGAGGATGGAAAGAAGAAAGGTGAAAAAAGAAAGCTTCTAGAAGCCACTCATAGTAGTGTTCATCTGAAATCCTAGCCCACGGGAGACTTACAGAAGAGAATCACCATGATTTTGAAGCTGTTGAGCAACATAGTGCACTTAAGGACAGTCTCCATAGGGATACACCTCTTAACACACACACACACACACACACACACACACACACACACACACACACGAGAGAGAGAGGGGGGGAGAGTTGCTGTGCTGGGGCCACAAAGAATAAAACAGTGAGGTTTCTATAAGAGAACTGAAAGCTCAAACAAAATTCACTCATTTAATGTCCTGGGCCCTGGGAAACTGAAGCTTGGAAGAGGACTGAGGTCACCTCCGTTCTCCATGCTATGGTGAAATAGAAGCCTTTTCTGAGAAACAATCAGTCATCAAGCTTCTGTGATGAAACATGGCAGTTTCAATGTGAAGTGTCTCACAGGCTCTGCACTTGAACACTTGGTTCCACCTGGAGTGGCAGGTGGAAAGGGTGTATCACTTTCAGCAGGTGGAGCCTTGCTGGCAGAAGAGGGTTACTGCCAGGGGTACCTCTCTTCTTGTTTATTCTCTTCTTCCAAACTGCCAGTGCAAGGTGACTAGCTAGCCTCAGACTGCTGCTGCCCCCCCCCCATGGTAGGATAGATCCCTTCAACCTCTAAGCCAGAATAAACCAGTTTGATTTCTCCATTCTCTATGACTCAAGTATGTGGTGTCTTTACCAATAGGGTTTTAGCATCACATTCACTAACCTGTAGTGCTTGGGGTATTGGAACCCATAGAAGCCCACTGATGAACAATTTCTATCATTTACAAGGAGTGTAGACCAGTTAGGATGGGAAGGGAAAGGCTGATATGTGAGGCACGATTTCCTTGTGCTTCAGTTATATACTCTTAAAATCTGAGCTGAAACTACATAATGTTGCTACCTATGATGGGAGTTGGTCCATAAAAGATGAAAGAGTAATTATTTGACAACAAATAGACCTAAAAGGATGGGATGGGAAAGGTTGATATGAGTGTAATTGGGACAAGTGCCAGGAAACATCTTAGTGGGCATCTGGATTCAAATTTCTCTAGTGTGTGACTTGTTCTCACTTACTTACTGGAAGTCAAAAGGTCTACTCAACATTTTTATAAGCCTCACCTGGCCCAGAAACACTTACTCAGCTACAGAAGGCAAATCCTAACTCAAAGAAACAGAGTATAGAACTCTGTGAAAGAATCTTCTTCAGCCTTGGTCAGTTTTCCCCCCTCTGGACCTGAAAATGGAAGAAAGGTAAGGATATGTTCCAAGAATGTTTGGAGAGTTACTGTCTTGGAGTTTTCTCTATATCCATATCATTGTGCTGCTACCACAAAATGCAACATGCAGGGTTCAAGGCTTACTCCTAGGAAGCATGAAACAAAAGCTTCTTTTTGAAGCAGAGATGGCTGGCTTAAACAGACTTTTCTCATTTTCCACAAATCATTCATATTCATGTTTGTTATTTGCTTAAGGAGGAAGGTTGTGTGAATATTTTGTTTCCCAGGGCAACACCCTGTATAATAGGCTTATTGTTGGCTCTCATAGCTGATCTGCAATGTGCATATGTTGCTTCCAAAAAGAAATAGATCCTTAGAATTTGAATATCTGAGGAATACCACAGGAATTGTTTATTTACAAAGACCACAAGACTTAGAGACAGAGGCAATTCCTGGGGAATCATGATAAAGCAAGAGAGTAAAGGAAATTGTCCATTACTTGGCTCTAATAATCAGCAAAAGAATTGGTGAGAGAGAGAGAGACAGAGACAGAGAGAGAGACAGAGACAGAGAGACAGAGAGAGACAGAGACAGGGAGAATTGTAGCTACCTTGTAAGAGGGGATAGCTAGATGCATGGATGAGCACTGCCTTTGACAATGCACAGCTGATCTGGAGAGAGATTAAAAATAAAAATCCCAAACTCTTTCTGCACTCTCCACTCTCTTTGAAATGTCACCAACTGCCTCAAATACAAAGAAACTTAGAGAAAAGATCTGCTCTAGGAGTGAGATAAGGCACTTCTGTGAGATGTCAGGACCAGAGAGAAAGATGGAAGGAAAAACTTCATCACTTGCAGATCTTCTTCCACTGTAAGATTTCCAGATTTAACTGTCATCAGATCATTTCTCCCCTCATCTCCATGAGAATAATGTTTGTCTTGCTTGTGTTTGTTTTATTCTTCTAATATTGCTTTTGTGGAGGAACCACCCATATTGACCAAAAATGACATGAGATTGAACTGAAATTTATGCAGGGAAACATTGCTTATTGGCTACAGTACTAGAGTTGCTACTCAAAAACAGAAAGGTAGAAGAATACCTTACCAAGAAAGTTATGTGTGGATTGGCAGCAGCACCAAGTAAGACACAAGAACTGCAGCATTGTTGGTCCTCTGATCTAAAAAAGGACAGTGGAACGTTGTGGTCAAGAACTCTCAGTTCCATCAACATGTCAGTGTAGGGATGACACAGAGGAGCAGGGGGGTTGTTCCAATAAAACCCTGACACAGACTTGTTTCAGTTATCCACTCATCTTTGAATCTTCAGTTTCCGGTCATGCTTTTGTCATTGGGATCAATAGAAAATGTGAACTGGGATCCATTTTAATTTAAAATAAGGTAATTAGTTAAGAGAGAAGTGAGGAATTAGACTTTCTAGGTTGTGAAGAAAAAACATGAACTTCTAATCTTCCTACCTCTACCAACTAAGCACCGGGGTTACAGGTGAACACAGCCACTGTCACTTTTATGCTGACTGTATCTGATGTCAGTTCCATTCTCAGCCCCATTCTACTTCTCTCTGACTGTTTCACAAATTTTTAGCTAGAGTTTTCATTCAACCACACTTGTGACAAACACCTTGCTTATACTGTGGGTAAGTCTCCCAGGCTTTTCCATTATTCACTTGTAATAGACACACAGTGTTGTGGTGTACAAAGGGTTTGTGAAAGGTTGATCCTGTCCAGGGTAGATGGCTTAGTTTGTAAAGTAACTGCAGTGCAAGCATAATAACATGAATTCCAGCAACCAGAATAATCCAGGCCAGGCAAGGCATGCCCATCACTCCATTGCTGGGGATGCAGAGACCAGAGAATCCCTGGGGTTTGCTGGTCTGTGGTCAAGTATGTGAGCTTCATGTTTAGTGAGAAACCTTGTCTCAAAAAGTAAGGTAGTGATCTATTTGAAGAAAAACTTGACATCAGCTTCTTCAAACACACACACACACACACACACACACACTGGACTGGTCCTGAGGCAGTACATTTGGATTGGAATTCACAACTGTAAGAGTCAGGTATAATCATTCATCCTTTTGTGCTATAATTCCATCCTCAGAAAACTAGCAAAAACAGTTATTCTTGTATCACATGCCATGCTCTATGGGGGATTCAAGGTAACAATATAGGGAAACTTTTAAAGAACTGGTGTTCAGTCCACAAATGAGCTTGTGGTGTTCCTCTAGTTGCACCTGCAAGCCCATCACTATTTATATTGCAAGTCCTGCACTTTCTCACCTTAACTTCAGACAATCTGCACAGATAAATTTTGTCATTAGAGAAAACGCCCCACCTTCTAGAAGAGACCATGGAGAAGGCTCCTGTTATGTTAGGTTTTTCTTCCTCATTGCTGCACTCCACTTAGAAGTCCTCCATTAGACATGCCCGTTTCAGGTCCCTCTTGCAGCAGCACTCAGAGCTCAGCTTCCTCTTGCTGATTAGTCATCTCAGATGTACATTCCATTGTCACGCTATGAATCTAAGTGCTCCTCAGTACACAACCAAGCAATGTTGGGTCTTTATTTCAAAGCTCCTTCAATGACCATCTTCAGGTCCTTGGGCATGCATAAGTAATTCTGAGTATAATCAGGGCTGCTTGTAATCAGTCAGAACAATTGAGAATTTATTGTATTGTCTATCCCTATATGTTCCCTATATGTTCTACCCAATCAATCATCTATAAGTATAAAGATCTGTATAAGTGTATTCATTTTAAAAGTAACAATAATATCAAGGCCTCATGGACATGAAAATATTTGTACATCATACAAACTAAATATGAGGATGTAATAGGATTTCTGTGTTCAATGTTTGATGCCATGAGATGTTTCCAGGCTTTATGTTTTTAAAGTAATCCTGTTTCTTGCTAAAGGGGAATGTGAGTAATTAGTTTTCGGTTTGGATCTTTTCTTTCTCTTGATTTATTGCTTTTATTAAGATTTTAACCACAATATTGAATAGAAGAGGGATAAAAGTATGAAAGTATCTTTTTATTTAATTTTTTTCATTTTTCCAGGGTCAATGAGCTATAATATATCTCCTTCATTGTGTTACATTATCATGTTTCTATCCTGAGTTACTTCAATTTTTTTTTTTAATCCTGAGGAGACGTTCAATTTAGTCAATAGTATTTTCTGTATAATGATTTTCTACTTTCTTCTCAAGTGCTATGACAAAACATCATGAGCAAGCAAGTTATAAAACAAAGTGTTTAATTTGGTTTATGATTTCAGAAGATTAGAGTCCATGATGGCAGAGCAAAGACATAGTAGCAGGAACAGCTGTGAGTTCACATCTTGTAAGGTGGAGGTGGTGTGCTAGGAATGTAGTGGGCTTCTGAAACCTCAAGGTCTAATCCAGGGACACATCTCCTCCAACAAGGCCACACCTAATCTTTTGCAAACAGTTCCACCAACTGGGAGCCAGGTGTTTAAACATAGGAGTCTATGGAGACCAATCACATTCAACCCACCACAACTATATTATGGGATAAAATACTTTAGAGAAAAATTTGTAGGATGTCAAAAAGGATATCTACCCCACAGTTGTTGCATGAAGTACTATGAACATGTACATTTTGATTTTCTATCTTCTATCCATTTGGAATATCATTTTCCATATTACTCTGTACATATCTTTGTCAGTGAAGTGTGTTTCTTGCAGACAGCCATCAGTTGGATATTTTGTCACACAGTCATGCATGCTATATCATTTAAGTGATGATTTAACACCATTTATATTTAAGGTAACTCCTTATTTAAGGTGCTCCTGTAATTTTAGGGTTTTCCTGGTTAACTTGAGTACTGACTCAGCACTTTTGTTCATCTTAGAAGTTTACTCAGTTATTGATTTATTGAAATATTTGAATCCTCAATCCCATTTTTTATTGTCTTCATGAAATTTATTCTCTCCTAAAGTCTCATAATTTAAGATTACTTCTTCTCTTTCTTTGTGCAGTATTCTTTTTTATTCTTTCTTATTTATAGAATGATCCCATACATGCTTGGCAACATTTTTATTATATTTTGGATGTGAATGATTTAAATATATGTCAGTTAAAGCTTCCTTGCTTGGACAAGAAGTCCAGTCACAATAGAAGCTGTAACTGATTTTGTTCTGATTTGGCTTCCTGCCACTGCCTATTGTAGATTAACTACTCATTGTGAAAGAACTTTGAGAGGTCACAGGCGTAATAAAGTCAAGTTTGATCATTCAGGTACTTATCTAATATCTCATTTCCCACTATTTTTATTGGCTGATGTCCAGATAATGTTCTGAATGAAGAGCTTGTGCTCCTAGTGGGCAATTAAGGCTCAAAAGAATGGTGCGAACTTGGTGAATTGGGCAATTTGTTGAAAAGTCCTTGGGTAGCAAATGGCTTTCTAGGTCCTCAGGGCTTTTTCTCCAAGACTGGAGCTTCTTGTAAACCTCCTCAGATACTTTAATCTTTCTTAGAATCCATGTCTTGGGTAGAATTTGGCAAGGGAGTATAATGTGAGTAAGGATAGAATACATTTCTTCAATGGGTGTTTGGTTTGGACAAAGATAAAGAAATTACCAGGCTGATGTATATCTCACAATATAGTCAAGGCCATCTTTTAACTCAGAAACATTACTGCCATAGACTCATCATACCTGGGATTATAGGAGTGAATTAAAATGCCCAATTTATCTTATTTTTCTACTGTATTCTAAATCTCATTATTTCTCAACTTCATCTTCAATATCTTTAACTATTTGTACTTCCTGATCCAGTGTGCTAAATATGTAAGATGAATTGCTAAACAGTCTTAATAAAAAACGTGAGCCAGATATTGGGAAGAAACTGAGAGATCAGAGAAGCAGAAAGAAGCCAGCCACATTCTTACCACCTGGAAATCCTCAGCCAAAGAGAGCTACTTCCTGTATACCCATGCCTATATCCTTTTTGTGCCCTGCCATCTCACTTCCTCTCTTTGCTCAGCTACATCACTTCTTCTTTCTGCCCAGCTCTATCACTTACTGTCTGTCTGTACAGACCTCCAGAACTTGATGGATGGGATTAAAGTTCTGGGATTAAAGGCATATGCCACCAAGTCTAGCCCTGTTCCCAGTGTGGCTTTGAACTCACAGAAGGCCACATGAATCTCTGCCTCCTGAATGCTAGGATTAAAGGCATGTGCTATCATTGTCTGACTGCTATGGTTAATATAGTAGCTGGCTGTTTCCTCTGCTCTCCAAGTAAACTGTATTTATTAGAGCACAAAAAAAAATAACACCACATTTCTCCTTTTTTGTCTAAAATAAAAGTTTTAACTAATATAAGAAAAACTATATACAATAAGTACAATAACTATACACAATATATATAGGCAACAATGTCTAGTCCATTTGTATTTGAAAAATTCAGTGAAAGTATTCCATTATTTTCATGAGTCCAAAATGTACCTAATTCACGTTCTATCCTAGCTTGTATTACCAAAACTATCTTTGGATGTCTTTCAAATTTATACACTTTATACTTCTTTAGTGAGTTTCTTTTCTGAAACTGTTAACAAGGAAAACTATAATTACCTAATCTTCAACTCCCTCAGAGACCCAAGAAAGAAATAATATTACCTAGTTAAACAAAAAGTGCAAACAAACAACTTCCAAAACATGTGAGTTATGACAGAAACAGCTAGCTGCCTGTACAGTCACCTGAAGTTTCTCTGCAATGTTGGGGCATCATCTTTGGCCTATAGGCTTAGAATATCTGACAGACTCATTTGTGAAGCAGGATTTTCTAAAGAGCCTTCCTACCTTGTCTTGGCAAGGATCAACAGTCCTTTATTTTGTGTCCTGCCTGTCCATTTTGGACAGCATACTGTCAGCAGTTATGAGGGCACTTTCTTGCCCAGTGGCTAAATTTTGCCACAGTGAAAGTAAACTCCATATGGAGTTTCTTCAATGCCCATCATCTTCTCTGAAGTAGATTGGTACTGCCAGGAGAAGACATATTTCATAGTCATAAAAAAGAAAAAAAAATCTGTTATTAAAACATCTTAAATGCCATATTATGTAGATCTCTCTGAAGTGTTTTAAGATGATCCGTCTATCTACAATATATATCTCTGCTTGACCTTGAAAACATACCTGATATGACTACAAGTTCAATTGTAATGACTAACTACTAACCTTCATTTCTTTATTATCCTAAATAGATGGTAATAACTTTCAAAGACTAGCAATTTACATTACATTGTTAAATAAATTGTATAGGTACAATACTTTGAACAAGATTAGAAGTATATATACAGTATTTTCTAGTAAAATCAATCTCAAATTTGTATCAATATACATATATATATATATATATATAATTTGTATACAATACACAAAAATCAAATACAATGTAAAACATTTAAAAACTAGTAGTTGCCTTTTAAAAATAAATTCAATAATGTACCTTTTTATTTTATCATATCCATATTCTCTCTTTTTTCCTTTGAGTAAATTCAATAATCTACCCTTCATCTAAATCCTTTTTTTTCTTTTTTTAAAACAAGAACTTTAAATCTAATCTCTTTTATTTAGCCTTTTTCCTAACCATTGAAAATAATAACTTGTAACCAACCATCCTAAGCAAAGACAGTTATCTAAAACCACCCACCCCATTTTTGGGGAATGTAAGTGTCACATTCTTAACGTTACTTCCTACTAGGGGTGAAGGCATCTTTAGGGGATCCTGAAAAGAAAAAAAAATTAGTTAATTGTCAAGTCCTGGGGAGATAGCTGTATCATGTGTTGTCCAGTTTCTGCATAATATGAAAATGCAGGGCTTGTCTCAAGTCCTTGCTCGAGTACTCTGTGAGGCTGGATCATGACAGCTAACCATCTCTATATTGTCCTTAGCAGTTTGTAGTCCAAAGCTGATCTTTAGGTGGTGTTTATCACCTCAGTGGTGTTATCATCATCCTGATGGAATTGTCATTATGGGGCCCCATCATCTTTTTAAACTTCATATTTGCTGTTAGGTGTGGTCATGATTCCCTATGGAAAACTAATAGAGACTCAAACTTGAAATCATGTACAGGTAGCTAGATGAAGCCTTTTTTTAAGAATTAGTTAGTACTCTATATGACCATTAATATCATGACAAAAGTTAATATATACATATATTTATATATATTTATATATACATATATATACATATATATATATATATCCTATAAATTTTGATATAAAATTCATACCTTAAGAAGAATTATAAAGAGTCAAAGTAAAACCAAAGAATTATGAGATTAGTGGCAATAGAATAGTCCCTTAATTTTGGTTTTTCTTCTGTCCCACATCAGGTGGCTCTTCTGACATGATACAGAGATGTTGAATTTTCCTCTAACAAGCATGCTTGGGATTAGAGAAGGAGAGAGCCATTTTCCAACTCCAAAGCCAGCTTTAATTTTTAATTGAACTGTGACTACATAAAGACCATTTGTGTTAAGGGTCTGTAGAGAAGAGCAGAAACAAACATTTAGAAAAACTAATGAAATTTCATAGGTGATATACCAATAGGCCAATTTACTCTTTTTTCTTGGGACATTTTTTTTCTGGATGATTTTTTTCTTTTTCTTCAGATATCTCATTTGTCCAGTTTTCTTCAGATTCCTTGACCTTCATACTCCTGAAAGACAAAAATAAAAACCCTTCCACAATCCTAGCTTTGGAGAGGTACCCTTTTGGCAAGTTATAGCTGATTAAATCGAATGCATTTATTAGTTGTATAAGTTAATTTAAATTGAATGGCCATGCTGGTTGATGAACAATCACCTCTTCTAATTAAGAGGTCTCTCTTGTTCAAATCAAATCTTTGTCAATTTTGATGGTATCCATAGCTTTTCTTCTCCTATAGAAAAAACAGAAAATAGTTTACAACATAATACATATCCTGGTTTCCATTCTGAAGTGAGCACATTCTTAAAGTATATAGGCTGATTTAATTCTGTAGTTTTTTTCTACTATCTAAAGTCTCTCTGCAGCTGTTGTTCCTTTCTCATTAGCATTAAAAACTTCAAAGTTAATAAAGAATTATGTAATACATTTCTGGGGGGTTTGTTATCCCTTTCTGTTTATTTAGCATATTCTTGAGAGTTTCATTTCATTTTTCTATGACTGTTTGGCCTGTAGGATTATGTGGTATACCTGTAATACAATATTATTACAATATAGTAAAATTGTAATAATTATTACAGTACAGTAATAAGCAAAAAGCTGTTTAATTTTACCAGAGACATATGCTGGAGCATTGTGAGTTTTAATTTGTACAGGTATACCCATGTTGGCTATAACTTCTAGCAAATGTGTGATTATAGGATAAGCCTTTTCAGAACTCAGAGCAGTTGCCCATTGAAATCTTGAATAGGCATCAATGGTGTGGTGTATATATTTCAATTTTCCAAATTCTGAAATGTGAAACACATCCATCTAGCAGATTTAATCCCTGTGAGTACCTTTTGGCTTACATCCTTCTGGTAGTACATTCTGATTGTAAAAAGAACAAATAGGACATTTCCTTACAATTTCCTTGGCTTGTTTTCAGGCTATGGAAAAATCCTTTTTTAAACCCTTACTATTGACATGATATTTTTATGAAATTCTGAGGCCTCCAGCACATTTTCTATCAATAGTTTATTGATCTCATCATTATCTTGTGCTAGAGATCCTGCTAGACCCAAATGGGATTGGATGTGAGTTATATATAAGGGATGATTCCTATTTCTGATTATATCTTGTAACTGAATAAATAATGAAGTTAATTCTGATCATCAGGGATACATTCTGAAATCTCAGTATGTAAGACCACTCTTTCAGCATTCTGAGAGTCAGTAACTATGTTGAGAGGTTTTAAAAATTCATTAATACCATCAGAATAGCATATAATTCCAATTTTTAAACTGAATTATAAGGAATTTGAACCACTTTACTTAAATTTTCTGATTTGTAACCTACCTTTCCTTGTTTGTGTGCATCTGTATAAAATGTACGAGCTCCAGATATGGGTGTTTCCCATACAATGTGAGGTAAAATCCAATCAGCTCTTTTTATAAGTACAATTCTATTGCTTTTGGGATATTTGCTGTTAATCTCTCCTAAAAAATTACTGCAGGCTCTTCGCCAAGGTCCACTTTCTGCCCATAATTTGTCAATGTCCTCCTTAGCTAAAGGTATGACCATTTCTGTTGGGTCTATTCCTGCTAATTGACAAAGTTTCAATTTTCCTTTTAAAATAAATCTGAGTTCTTTTCCATATGTTTTTATTTTTTACTCTGTTTATTTGGTAGAAATACCCATTTCAATATATTATCTTTCCTGTGCAATAGAATTCCTGTATGAGAATGCCCAGAGGGTCAAATAACCAAAATGCAATCAAGCTTTGGATCTACACAATCCATATGTCCTTCCTGTACTTTCTTTTCTAACAAGGTCAATTCTTTCTCAGCTTCAGGTGATAATTCTCTTGGACTATTTAAGTCCTTGTCACCTTCTAAGGTTTTGACCAATTTACTCAGTTCATAATTTTTTACCCCAGCAATAGTTCATAGATGGGAAATGTTTCTGAATAATCTTTGAAAGTCATTAAGAGTCTGTAATTGATATCTCCTAATTTGCACCTTTAGGGGTCTAATTTTTTTGTAGATCTATTTTATATCCTAAATAATTACTAGAATCTCCTCTTTGTATCTTTTCAGAAGCAATTTGTAATCCCCAACAAAGCAAAATTTTATTTACTTCTTCAAACATTCTTTCTAATGTATCTACATTTGAGTCAGCTAGTAAAATACCATTCATATAATGATAAATTATAGATTTAAAAATTGTTTATGCATTACTTCCAATGGCTGTTGTACCAAATATTGGCACAGGGTTAGGCTATTCAACATTCCCTGTGGGAGAACCCTCCATTGATATTTCTTAACAAGGTGAGAATTATTATAAGTGGGCACCATGAAGGCAAATCTTTTTGTTTTTTTCTTGTAAGGGTATTGAAAA
Source organism: Peromyscus leucopus (assembly GCF_004664715.2). Taxonomy (NCBI): domain Eukaryota; kingdom Metazoa; phylum Chordata; class Mammalia; order Rodentia; family Cricetidae; genus Peromyscus; species Peromyscus leucopus. The sequence goes on along the minus strand of NW_023504610.1, from coordinate 65,589 downwards.
GAACAATCTTTTAAATCAATAACTATAAGAGGACATCTTTATGTAACAGAGTAGGCAAAGGAATTCCAGATTGTAGACAGTCCATTGGCTGAATTATTTTGTTAATTGCTCTTAGGTCTGTTACCATTCTCCATTTACCAGATTTCTTTTTAATAACAAACACAGGAGAATTCCAAGGGCTGGTTGATTCTTCAATATGCTGAGCATTTAACTGCTCTTGTACCAGCTCTTCTAAAGCCTGCAGTTTCTCTGTTGTTAAAGGTCATTGCTGTATCCATAAGAGCTTGTCTGTTAACCATTTTAAAGGTAGAGCTGTTGGTGTCTTTGGAAGATCATCAGTTATTGTGCCCTGTTCTTGTACAATGTGGCTGGTGGGTGACCATTCTTTAGAATAATACCTTCTAATATTTCTCTCAGAAATATGTGTCAGTTTATAATTTGTTTCTGAGGTTGGAGGAATGTTAATCTGAGTATTCCATTGTTGTAATAGATCACAGCCCATAAGTTCATAACTATATTAGCCACATATGGCTTTAATTTTCCCCTCTGTCCTTCTGGTACTATACATTCAAGCTATCTTGCACTCTGTTTCACTTGAGATAATGTTCCAATCCCTAAGAGCTGAACATCTAACTCCTGAAGAGGCCAATTTGGATGCCAAGATTCTGGTACAATTATTGTTCTTTCTTCACCTGTGTCTACAAGACCTTCAATGAGAACATCATTTATTTGTATTATTAATTCTGATCTTTGTTCATTTATAGAAGTTTGTCAAAAAATTCACTTTATGGTTTCTCCTGAATTTCCTGTTTTTCTCTGCTATAGCTGTTCTATCACCCCAAGCAGTATAGTTTTTATGTGACAGGCATTTGGTTATTTAATTGCCCTGGTTAGGGGTTTCTTCTACAATAACAGGAAAGGACTGAACTGAATTTGCATGGGGGCCTGCAAGTGGCCCATCAGGGAGTTTCCCAATGGCAAAGGCAAAAGATTACCTTGTCTGTCCGTTTTTGATCTACATTCATTAGTTCAATGTTTACCTTTGCCACACCTTGTACATAATCCAGAAGGGAGGGTCATTCTGTTGCCATTGTTTCTTGAAGGAGCATTGTTTCTAGGAATGCCCTGTTTACAGTCCCTTTTTAGGTTACCTTGTTTACCACAATTAAAGCATCTGACAATATTATTTTTCTTCAAACCTGTGGAAATCACCTCTCCTATCCAAGTATCATCATGGTCATGGTATTCAATATTAATTGTACCTCTGACCCAATCCTCTAAGGGTGCTGATCTTGCCTTTAACAGCCTAATCACCCTTTTGTATGCTGCGCTGGTATTTTCAAAAGCCAGAGATTCTATTATTATTTGTCTAGCTTCTGAATTTGGTGTCATTCTATTTACTGCTGAAGACAGCCTTTGTAAGAAATCCATGAAGGTTTCTTTTAGGCCTTGTATAACTTTCATAATGACTCATTTTTTTCTTACTTCTTCAATTCTGTCCCATGCATTCAGGGCTGCCATTTGGCATAAAATTACAGTGTGGTCATCATATAAAGATTGTCTTTGTATATCAGTATAATTGCCTTATTCAAGAAGTTAATCTTGGGAAATTTCCATACCTCTAGCCCTACATCATAGTCTTAGTCTCCTCTTTTCACCAGGTTCTCCATTGTAACCGTGTGCCAGCCTCTAAGACAGATGTAACCAAGTCTTTCCAGTCCCAAGTGATAATGCTGTTACCACGAGTTTAACATCTGCTTTACAAACAGAGGATGCATAACATATAAGACTACAGCTTCTTTAAGTCTCCTTAAATCTAACATTTCCTCAGGAGTCCAGTTAGTTCATACATAGCCTTGAGCATTTGGCAGTTCCTTTAAGGTTACTGGGTGGATTAAGGTTGTTTGTTTGAAAACAGGCTGTTTCTCTGTAACCATATAATTCAATGCTGAGATAAGTTCACCTTTAATTCTTCTGTCTGGGTCTGATTATCTCTATGATCTATTTTAATAAGCTTTTCTAAAACTTTTATCTTGGTACTCAAATTAACCAATCTTTTTAATGCTAAAATAAAAATGATCAAACAAATAATTTTCATAATTGACATTATGTAAATCCCATCAACATTAATTATCCTCTCATTTAATTGTTCCATTTTCAGACTGCCCAGTGTGTTATCAAACAGAGACCAAATTCCTTCCATTGTAAAATTGTTTCCCAAATTTTAATGTGGGAAAAAGTTATCTTAAACTAATTCCTCCCCTTTAAGATATCTTAATTGACTCACCAAGTCTGCCTACTGTGTAGAACAGTAAAAGTCTGAGGGAGTTTCAAGGCAGCTTATTTTGTGTGGTAGAAATCAGAGATGGGGATCCAGAGAGAGCCCACTATCCACCAGGAGAGAAGAAGTGAAGAGACTCTGGCCCATGTGGAGTGGAGACTCTGGATGCATGTAGCTCAGGCCTGAGCTAGGGCCTGTAAGGCCACAGCCAAGTGGATTTTTTGTGAATTCATGCCACAAATGTTGGGCACCAGATGTAAAAAGAATTGCTAAATGGTCTTATTAATTAAAAAAAAACCCACAGAGCCAGATATTGGGGAGAAACTGAGAGATCAGAGAAGCAGAAAGAAGGCAGCTACATTCTTACTACTTGGAAATCCTCGGTCAAAAGGAGCTACTCCCTATATACCCAGGCCTATATCCTTTCTGTGCCCTGCCATTTTACTTCTTCCCTCTGCCCAGCTCTATCACTTCCTGTCTGTCTCTACAGACCTACAGACCTCTATGATTAACTAGAACTGGGGATAAAGGTATGTGCCACCATGCCTGCCTGCCTCTGTTCCCAGTGTGGCCTTAAACTCACAGAGATCCAGGTGAATCCGTGTCTCCCAAATGCTAGGATTAGAGGTGTGTGCTATCATTGCCTGACTTCTATGTTTAATATAGTCCCTGGCTGTTTCCTCTTATCTCCAAGTAAACTTTGTTTATTAGAGCACAAATAAAATATCACCACATAGAGATGCTTCCAAATGGATATTTCATTTGACTCCCTGAGGTTGTCCTTCCCATAATTTGTATCCTTTGCTCAAGAATCTCAGATGTGAATTTATCTACAATAGGTTATATAAATTTGTCACTTACTCTATTTACTTGTATCTTCTTTCAAGTCATTCAACATTAAAAATTTAGACTTCTGAGTTCATTGTCTGGTATTACATCATTTATATACCTTTGGATTTTTCATATTGAAGTGATATCAAACTTGGACAGAGTCATATTACTTGTTCTTTGAAAATGTTTATTTCTGGATCACAATTTGTATCCTTTTGTTAGATAACTCTTTTATGAATATCTTCCTAGGGAAAAACTTTTGCTCAGAGGGAGAAAGCAGACCTAGTCAACACAAAACACAGCCAAATGTCTAAATTTAGAAAGAAACAGAAAGCAATTGAAAGCAACAAGTACACTCTGAAAACTAGATGTGATTTTATGTATTTTTACAGATGTTGCTATGGTAATATTAAAAAAACCTGAGAAGTACAGGTAATATATGCAAAAGTATTAATAAGAAAGTAATACTTAATACTTATGGACAGGGTGTGGACAGTTGTGTGCCTAGTGGAAAAGAGAGAAGCAGCAAGACAGGAAAGAGAGAAGTATATGGGATTATATTACAAAAACGAATTGTGAGGGTAAAGAACATTAAGGAGGTACAGAAAGCACAACAATAGCCATTCATTGTTGAAGAGTTGAAGAGTGGATGCTTTGCTGCTCTTCTCAGGATTCTGTTTCAGAAGCTCAGTAGGTATGAATGGTTGTATTGTGATCCTTTTGCGTTCTCAGCTCTAGACAGACCAAGCCAGGATCAACTGAATGGTGCCAGAGCCCCACCTAACAACATTCCTGGCCTCTGTGGAAGGGCTAAAACAGGGCTAATACAGAGAACTCTGGTGGCCTGAGCTCTCACAGTGATTTCTTTGTTCAGGCTCCAAAGCAGCAAATAGAGGAATAGCCCTCATTCAATTCCCATTGTCCAGTGTGGTGATGGGAAGGGAAACATCACAGTAGATGTGCTTTCTCCAAATATCTCTGTGGACCTCAGAGGAAGAGGAGCCTATCAAAAATTTTGGACAGGGTGTTGGGTGGGGGAAAAGTAATAAGTGATCCTATGTGCCTCAGGACCTGCTTGTATTCACTTACATCTACTACTGATCTTTATAGAGGATGGGACAGCATTTACAAAGTGAGGTGGTTCCTATTTCCTTTTTCAACTCAACCTACAAATCCTTCCATGTAGATCTATATTTTTTTATCTACATAAAATCACATCTAGTTTTCAGGACCCACAATGAATTCAGAATCAAATGCCTAACCTGGGGTCTGAAATTCTTCTGAGTCATATTTACAGCTATATACTAGACATTCCTGGGTTGCAGAATGACTATGACCATCATTATTCATCTCCATAGCATAAGACATTCTTCAAAACTGCAAGAGTTTTTCATGGAGGAAATCATTAGCAGTGATATTTTCTTTATTCTTTGTGTTTTCTAGTACTCAACTTTTTTTACAAAGAAATTTTTAAAGCAGATTTATTCAGAATTTCCAATAATTGGAGACATTATTTTCCTATAATGAGTGACTAGATACACTGTATTAATTTCTATGAATTAAATGTCACCCAAAAGCTAAAAGAATGAGTTGAAATATTCAGTAATATGGATGAATTTCAAAGGTACTATTCTCAGTAAAAGAAGGCAGTCTTAAAAAGTTACATATCTATGATTCTATTTACAAGACAGTCTCAAAAATGAAATGAGTGACAGAGAAAAGATCAGTGGTTGCAAATTAGGTTGCAAAGGGGAGGTTCTTGGGGTGATGGGATAGTTCTCTATGCCCACTTGAATGATATTTATATAATGTGTGAAAATTCAAGGAAATCTTTACCAAGAAGTCATCATCTTGTGAACTGATTTTCAGAATACAATTAAAAAATATAAAGTATCATGTGTCTCAAAATATTACAAGAAAGAAAAATTTGAAGAATACTCAAAACATGGTAGAATCATTGGAAAACATTCTAATGATTCTCTCAAACTAATCAGGTGCTTTTAGTCACTAATTCACATTTTGCCAAGAAGTATAATTTTTATGCTGTTCTTTGTATCAGGATCTCTTCTCCCTCCACATTCCTTAAGTTGGGCATTCATCTCCATTACTCCTAAAGCAAAAGGAAAATCCACCAAAAATACAAGGAAAATTAAACTATTTACTTGAGGACATCAAGGAGTCATGATCTGACAAAGAAAATATTTCTGAAGGAGCTAGGATAGCCTGGCTTTTCACCACACCCAACAGCAATATCTACTACCAACATAATAATCCCTGTCTTCTTTCTTCCTCTTGCCATGTAACAATCGCTCTGCATCAGCCTGCAAATGGTCAACAAAGAATCAGACTACCTTTCAAATATATAACCTTATCTATATCTATGTAGATCATTTATATCTTCTCAAAAAAAGGGTCATATTATCTCTGTAGTAGGAAAGACCATCATTTCCTATTCCTGTATTTATCTCTTTATGGTCACATAAATCATGTATTCATGGAGACTTTGGTTTTTGGAAGACAGCGCAGTATAAAAAAAAAAAAAAAAAAAAAAAAAAAAAAAAAAAAAAAAAAAAAAATAGAAGATTTGGAGACAGCGCAGTATATGAAGAGTTTGGATGGACCTTCCTGGACTGAGTCTACCAGGTCGACCCGGTCCTCGGGGAGACCTTGATCTGGAGGAGGTGGGAATGGGGGGTGGGCTGGGGAGGGGAGGGGGGCGGGGGGAGAACAGGGGAATCTGCGGCTATTATGTTGAACTGAATGGTGTTGTAAAATAAATTTAAAAAAAAGAACTCAAAACAAATGCAGAATAAAATAAAGCTCTGCCATTCGTCTTTAGTGTGATTTCACTTACAACTTCTGTGTTTAAAAAAAATCATCTTAAGGTTTCTCTTTAGAATTTGAAGAGTTCTTCTGTGTAAACATTCCTACAGAATGACATGCAGAAGTGTCCAGTGAATGTTTCATTTTATATGTTTCCCTTTCCTACCTAGATAGATAATATAAACCTAAAACTCCAGGATCATTTGCAAATTTCTTCATAGCTTAAGTTTACCTTGGAGACACTTGGAAGTATGTGTTGAATGGAAATTTTGTTTGGGTTTGTTCATTTATATTGAGCTATTGAGCATTTCTTCTTTTTTCTTTTGTTTCTTTTTATTATTATTATTATTATTATTATTTTATTTTATAATTTAATTTAATTTTACATATCAGCCATGGATTCCCTTGTTCTCCCCCCTGCCCCCCTGCCTTCCCCCAGTCCACCCCCACTCCCATCTCCTCCAGGACAAAGACTCCCCTGGGGATTGAGTTCAACCTGGCAGATTCAGTCCAGGCAGGTCCAGTCCCCTCCTCCCAGGCCTCGCCAAGTGTGCCTGTATAAGCCCCAGGTTCCAAACAGCCAGCTTATGCACTGAGGACAGGTCCGTCCACTGTCTGGATGCCTCCCAAACAGATCAAGCTAATCAACTGTCTCACTTATCCAGAGGGCCTGATCCAGTTGGGGGCTCCTCAGCTATTGGTTCATAGTTCATGTGTTTCCTTGTTGGTTGTGGTGGCCATGCTGGTAGGATTTGCTGAAGGAGGTGGAGGCAGGAGGATCACAAGTTCGAGGCCAGCCTGGGCTCAACTTTTTTTAAAACATTTTTACAATATTTACTTCAAATTTTCAACTACCCTAGTGCATATAATTCATTTTTTCTTTATTTGCATTTCTTAATTACCCACTGTGCTCCCTGTAGAGAGCTAGACACTTGTGGCATAATGACAGACAACAGAAAAGCCTAGCTATCTTTGAGGGCCTCTCTGCTTTTTAGTTTCCAAAATGTGAAATGGAGACCAGCCCTTCGAGCCTAATAACTCTGTCTGGTCTCATAGATGTCTTAGTAACAAGCTCATTCCTTTCTTGACTCTCATTCTTTATTCCATTTTTCCCCATTGGAAGGCCTCTCTCCCAATGACTGAGGGCAGCCACTGTTCATGCTGGGGCATCTTATACTCCTCACTATAAGAGAAACCTCAGCCTCAGGACTGAAGGGAAATTGTGGTCAGAGCCCTGCCTCTTCCTGACACCACATAGGATGCTGAGCAGCTGTGCTTGAGCTATCAGCTACCCCAGTGTGGGTAGATGAATTGGTTACAGATAGCTCAAGTCAGTAAAAAATTGATTTGGAAGAAGCTTCTAGAAATTTTAGGGTTTGACAAATGACTTAATTTCTGTAAATCTGTTTCCTCCTCCTCATGAACCAGGGTCAGTTACTCCCACAGAGCAGGATGTGCCTGAAAATAGGAATGTATACAGCATTTCCTTATGTCTTGTTTTTCATTTAAGGAACACTAGTGAAGAATTGCCTAGCATGGACCTAGCCACCTTCGCCTGGAGGACTAACAACACAGGAGTGAATGAAAGTTACGACAATCCAAACTTAACCTGTAAGACCATGTCCCAAACACTGAATATTCTAACAGTCATCATTGCCCTGATTGGGCTGGTTGGAAATGCCATAGTGCTCTGGCTTCTGGGCTTCCACATGCACAGGAATGCCTTCTCTGTCTACATCCTCAACCTGGCTGGTGCTGACTTCCTCTTCCTCTGTTTTCAGACTGTATATTCCCTTAGCGATATTATTATTCATAACCACAACATCTACATTGACCTTGATAAGTATTTGAGAATTGTGTTTAATTTTGCTTACCTTTCAGGTCTGAGCATGATCAGTGCCATTAGTGCTGAGCGCTGCCTCTCTGTTGTGTGGCCCATCTGGTATCGCTGTAGACGTCCAAGACATACATCAACTGTCATGTGTGCCCTGCTCTGGGCCTTGTCCCTGCTATTGAGCCTCCTGGAAGGGAAGGCATGTGGCTTCCTTTATGATAGGTTTGATTATCGTGGTGTGAGAAACTAGATTTCATCACCTTTGCTTGGTTAATTGTTTTAGTTGTAATACTCTCAGGGTCAACCCTGACTCTGTTAGTCAGAATTTTCTGTGGCTCAAGACGGATGCCAGTGACCAGGCTGTATGTGACCATTGCCTTCACAGTGCTGGTCTTCCTGCTCTTTCGGCTTGTCCTATGGGATCTACTGGTTCCTCTTACTTTGGATCTGGTGGCCTCTTGACATTTTCCCTTGCAATTTTTATGCAATTACAACTTTCCTGTCCTGTGTTAACAGCTGTGCCAACCCATCATTTACTTCCTTGTTGGCTCCATTAGGCATTGCAGGTTCCAAAGGCAGACTCTGAAGATGCTCCTGCAGAGAGCCATGCAGGACACTCCTGAGGAGGTAGGTGAAGGGAGGGGCTCTTCAAGAGAGCTGGGTGGTGGCGCACGCCTTTAATCCCTGCACTCGGGAGGCAGAGCCAGGCGGATCTCTGTGAGTTCAAGGCCAGCCTGGGCTACCAAGTGAGCTCCAGGAAAGGCGCAAAGCTACACAGAGAAACCCTGTCTCGAAAAACCAAAAAAAAAAAAAAAAAAAAAAAAAGAAAGAGAGAGAGCCTAGAGAGCAGGAAATAGTCTGGTGCAGCAGTTGAGAGTTGCTTTGATCATACAGGAGTGGAGTTCAGAGACAACTTTGTCTTTACCCATATGGGCAATTTTGATAACAATTTCAATTGAACATGTGATATTATGTCTGTTTAAAAATAATTATTCTTGTGAAAGTTCAGTGAGACAGGGCTTGTCAATCAGGTACTTCTTGCAGAATCCCTGGTGCTGCTGCTCAAGGCCAGGGCAGCTCCCATTGTGGAGAACCCTAACCCCTTGGAGGAAGTCTTAAGGCCATGCAGGAAAGGTTAGAATTTCTTTGGTCATTGAACTTGAAAGTAATTAAATCAATGTTATATTTTGCTCAGATACTCTCTTTTTTTTAACACTTTTGTCTCAATATTAACATAATTGTATAAAATTGCTCACAATCTCAGTCTCCTTTAATTTATTAAAGCTTTAGGATATGTGTATAACCTTATAAATATCTTATACATAAATTTCTGAGTAAGCAAATATGCAATATCAAAAAAGCCTGTTAAATATGCCTTAACTGGACTGTAATTATCACCTTCAAGCTGATTATGCCCACCATTTAGGGCACTGGAAGAATGAGGTCAGATTTTATAACCAGTTACATCAACATCCATGTGTGCTTGGGGAAAGATTTTTGTTTTTGTCTTTTAGGAGAATGAAGGCTAAGGAATCTGAAGAACACTGGACAAATGAGACATCTGAAGAAAAAAGACAAATCATCTAGAAAAAAATGTCCCAAGAAAAAGAGTAAAATGGTCTATTAGTATATCATCTATAAAATTTCATAAGTCTTCTTAAATGTTTGTTTCTGCTCTTCTCTAAAAAAAATTAACCCTATTGATCTTCTTGCAGTCCCAGTTCAATTAAAATTTAAAGCTGTCTTTGGAGTTGGAGAATGGCTCTCTCCTTCTTTAAACCCAAGCATGTTGTTAAAAGAAAATGCAAACTCTCTGTATCATGCCGAAGAAAGAGCCATCTTCTGATATGGGACAGGAGAAAAACTAAATTAATTAAGGGACTATTCTATTACTACTAATCTCAATTCTTTGGTTCTATTCTGATTCTTTAAACTTTTCTTAAAATATGAATTTTATATCAAAATTTATAAGATATATATATATTAAACTTTGTTGAGATATTAATGGTCATATAGAATACTAACTAATTCTAGAAAAAAAGGCTTCAATTAGCTGCCTATACATGTCTTTGTGTTCAAGTCTCTATCAGTTTTCTGCAGGAAATCACAGCCAGGCCTAACATCAACTGAAGTCTCCAGGAAGAAGACAGGGCCCCACAACAATAATAATTCCATGTGGACAATAATAATATCACTAAGCTGACAAACATCATCTACAGATAAGCTTTGGACTACAAACTGCTCAGCAATTTTGAGATGGCTAGCTGAAGTGATCCAGTTTCAAAGACTACTTGAATAAGGACTTGAGATAAACCCTGAACTTTGACATTATACTCAAACTGGACAACAAAGGATATAGCTACCTTTCCTAGAATTTGACAATTAACCCCAAATTTTTCTTTTCAGAATAAAGATACCTTTGCCCATATCCAGCAGGAAGCAATTTTAAGAATACGACGCCCACATTCCCAAAGAGGTGCTGTGGGGCAGGTGGTTTTTGGTCTTCTAATGGGTTTTGGGTCTGGGATAATTTTCATTGTTTAGGAGGGTTGGTTACAAGTTGTTGTTAAGGGTTAGGAAAAGGGCTAAGCAAAGGAGATTAGATTTAAGGTTCTTGTTTTAAAAAAATGATACCTAGAAATGCTAGAATAGAGGGTAGATTATTGAATCTACTCAGAAAAATAAAGAGAAGATATAGATACGAAAGATAGATTATCAAATCTACTTTTAAAAAACAATTACTGGTTTTAAATACTTTACATTGGATTGGATTTTTGTATATTGTATACAAATTATATATATTGAGATTGATATTGTTAGAAAATGCTATATGTATACTTCCAATCTTGTTCAAGATATTGTACTTATATCATTCATTTAACAATGTAATGCAATTTGCTGATCCTTGAATGTTATTATTACCAACTATTAGGATATAAAGAAATGAAAGTTAGTACTTAGACATTACAATCGAACTTGTAGTCATATTAGGTATGTTTTCAAGATCGAACAGATATATTTTAGATAGACAGGTCATCTTCAATCCCTTCAGAGATCTACAGAATATGGCATTTAAAATGTTTTAATAACTTAGATTTTTTCTTTTTTGTTATGATTATGAGGCATGTTGGCTCCTGGCAGTACCAATCTACTTCAGAGAAAATATGGGCATTGAAGAAACTGCATATGGAGTTAACTTTCATTGTGGCAAAAGTTAGCCACTGGACAACAAAGTATCCTCGAATCAACTGCTGATAAACAGGACAGACAGGACATGAAACAAAGGACTACTGATTCTTGCCAAAACAAGTGTGGTTGTGGCCTTAAAAAAGACATCTTCTGATGCCTTCTTTTTTTTTAATTATCAACAGTTGATTTTATTGGGGGGAAACAGCTTTAGCAAATGTGAAAATGTTTTCTTTGTTGATTCTCCATGAGAAAAAAGATGTGTTCTTCTACAGGGGAAAAAAAAGGAAAGGAAAGGGAGGTTTAGAGAAGAGTTCTGATGGATACCATATCACAAGGTTTGTCAGCCACTGTAGTGAGGAGAACAACAAGATCTCAATGCAGTCAACTGTTGAAATGCTCAGTAACCCCAACTGATTTTCAAATTGGGAGGCAAATTACTGGCAACGAGTTCATCAAATTTAGATCTATCTTGAACTCTGGGAACATTATAGAAATCAAGAACGTCTTTGACCCTGCACATTTGGTGAAGCCTGGAGTTAGGTACTGCATGGCCCAGGTCATCAGCTAAATGTGCCAAGATTCTGAACTTCACACAACAATATGGCACCATCCCTGAAGTGGCCTTTGCAATCCAGAAAAGGTACAGTGGCCTTTTCTTCAAAGGCAGCTGAACAGGCAGTGGACTGATGACTTCTGGTGTGCATTGGAACAGTAGCTGAAACAGTTATTCTTGAAAGAGTAATTGAGCTGATAGAGTCTAACCTCTCAATGGTAGATTGGCATTTAATAGAGGGATGCACAGAAGAATGGGATGCTGAGATGAAGTCACACACACAGTCAAGAAGAATGGACAGCTGAATTCCAAAAAACCTGAACAATTTCCAGAATTTAAAATCCTGAATCATGACAGGACACTAGTAGAATTCAGGTGTTTCTGGTACATGAACTACTCTCACCAAATGTGAGGTTGAACTGTTGGCCTTGTGTACATCCTGCTTCACAAATGAGTCTGTCAGATACGCTAAGCCTATAGGCTGAAGATGATGCCCCAATGCTGTGGAGAAACCTTGGGTGACTGTCCAGGCAGCTGGGTGTTTCTGTCAACTCACATTTTTTTTGGAAGCTGCTTGCGTGCACTTCCTGTTTTTATTTTTGTTAGGTAATATTATTTCCTTCTTGGGTCTTTGAGGGAGTTGAAGATTAGATAGTTATAGTTGAAGATTAGATAGTTATAGTTGAAGATTAGATAGTTATAGTTATAGTTTTTCTTGTTAAGAATTTCAGAAAAGACGGGTAGTCGCTTTATCAGCACTCAGCAAGCAGGATCGCTGTGATTCAAGCTGGTACAAGTATCCAGAAAGCACAAAACTACGCAAGAAATGTCAAAAAAAAAAAAAAAAAAAAAAAAAAAAAAAAAAAAAAAAAAAAAAAGGTATAAGTGTATAAATTTGAAAGATGCTATAAGATAGTTCTGTTAGTAATATAAGTTAGGATAGAAAGTGAATCAGTTACATTTTGGACTTACCAAAATAGGATAGATAATGGAATTATTTTCTCTGAATTTGTCAAATGCAAATGGACTAGACATTATTTAGGTATTTATTGCTTGTATATATTGTATATAGTTATTGTACTTTTTGTATATAGTTTTTCTTATATTTGTTATAGCATTTTTCCTTTTTTCTTTTTATTAAAATAGAAATGGGGAAATATGGTGATATTTTATTTGTGCTGAAATGTGATTTTATTTGTATGTTAATAAATAAAAGTGCCTGGGGGTCAGAGCTAATAGCAAGCCATAGCAGAAGTCTGGCAGTGGTAGCTCATGCCCTTAATCCCTATCACATGCCAGGCAGATCTCTGTGTGTTCAAGGACACCACCAGCATGAAGACACACATTTTTAATATCAATACCAACCATAGAAGAACTGGAGGTCTGTATAGACAGGCAATGACAAGGAGGTTATGCGGTTGGGTTTACAACCAATGAGAAGGCAGAACAGAAAGTCAATAAAAAGACAGATACACAGGAAATAGGTCTCTTTCTGAGAGGAAGGATGGTTGCAGCAGCGAAGGGTAAGAAGGTGGTTTTAAGTCTCAGCTCTTAGCTGCTGCTCTGGCCTCTTGGGCTTTTAACTCTGCATTTGGCTCTGTGTTTCTTATTTAATAAGACTGTGACATCTATAGAAGGTGAATGTAGACTGTAATCCTGTGGTTCCCTTTCACTATGCCTTGCTTCCAAGGACGTGTTTCCCTCTTCTCTCTGTGTATTCATTTTGATCCTTCCTGTCTGGGAACCATATTTCATAACAAAAATTTCAATGGTTCCACTAGGCTTCTTTTCTCTTCCAAAGAACCTCTGTCAGATATATTATTGTTCCCAGGGGCTGATAGCATTGTCTCGGGTAGCCTTTCTTCTGCATCTCTGTTTCCTGAAACATAAGCAACTTAGGCCAGAGTTGCCACCTCTATTCATCCTTGACTGATGTGCAATGGTTCTGCCAGCTCCACTATCCTAGAGTTTCCACTGCAAGTAAGATGTTACTTTCCTTTTTTCACATAGTCACCCAGGGGCTCTTCTCAGTGACTCAAGCCATTACTACAGCTGATCTGAATGACCCCCAAATCTTACCTCTTTCAATCCATTGAAAGACTTCAGGCTTACACCCCCAAGCCTCAGGAAAAGAGAAACTTCAAGCACCAGGAAATGAGAAACTAAAAATCTAGTTCCAAGAGCAAGCTGCTCAGCCATTGTTCAATCTCCCCTGCAACCATATAACATTGTAAAAAGATTTCTGTTAAGAGATGTGCTCAACTGTGACTGGGATAGTTGCAGGTGTTCCAGGAAGGACCACTGTGACCTGTGTGTAAACTCCACTCCCGCCTTGATACCCCCTTGAGGTTTTGACGTAACTGTACCCCCTCTGTGATCACTCTGTACCCAGACCATGATCTTGTGAAACAAAATTGTATGGGAATTGTAATCTTATGGCTTTTGTGGGCTTTTCCTTTAAAAACCCCCATGTGGCTGCAGTAAGATGCGGCTCTTGCTCTTAGGAGCGGAGTTTGCCCTTCTATATAGAAGCTTAATAAATCCTCCTGCTATTGCATCAACTGGACTGGAGTCTGGGTTCTTGGGGCACCCACTTGAGACCCTAAATTTTGGGGTCCAACACCATCAAACCAGTATTACGTAGAAGTCAGTGCCAAGTTCTGACACCAGTTGGAGATGTAGCCTTGCCTTATTGGATCACAGTGTATCAGCTTCTGCATGTGGCCCCTTAAGAAGCTCCTCTATTGTCCCAGTACAGAGCTTAGGTTCTCTGTAATGACTAATCTCTCTAATAGATTGTACATACATGCTGCAGGATGTTTTATACAACCCAAAGCCATTTGCATAAGGAATGGCAAGACTCAGAGTAGGCTAAGTCCTACTTAACAAATAAGATAATACCTCACATACATGCTCATAGCCAAACTGAATAAAGATACTTATTCAATGAGACTTCTTTTCTCAAGAGATTCTATGCTGTGACAATATGACAGTTTGCTAACTAGAATATTTCACCACTTCTCAACTTGACACACAAACACTTCACTTTAAGCTACAATCTTTCAATAATTTGTCTCTGAGATCTTATTTTAACATCATCACATGAAACACAGTTCAATTTAAAAGCTCCAGTCTCAAGAATTTAAACACATTAAAAGTCTTATTAAAACTCATTAAAAATTCATCTTAAGACCCCAAAGTCTTGAGGCTGGAAAGGTGCCTCAAAGGTTAAAAGTACTGGCTGCTCTTCAAGAGGTCCTGAACTCAATTCCCAGCAACCACAGGGTAGTTCAAAACCATCTATAATGAGATCTGGTGCCCTCTTCTGGCATCCAGGCATACATGCAGACAGAATGCTGTAGGCACGATAGATAGATATAGACAGATAGATAGATAGATAGATAGATAGAGAGATAGATAGATGATAGATAGATAGATAGATAGATAGATAGATAGATAGATAGATAGATAGATAGATAGATGCCTTTTAACTGTGGGCTCCTCTAAAGTTGAAAACAAATTACATACTTCTTACTCCAAAATGAAAGAACATAATAACAGCAGAAAATCAACCCAAATATCCAGCAGTATAAATCAAAATTCTACTGCTCAATATCCACTATCCGAGGCTTGCTTACTGTGTAGTCTCTATCTCCAAAAGCTAAACAGTCACCCTTCTCCAGCTCTGCCATATACAGAACACATGATTTGTCTCAGAGTCTTGTGCTAGCTACACTCTACATTTGCTACTCTCCTTGTCAGACAGCCCATAGTCCTGATATCTCCAATTTTCTAGTTTTCACTACGATTAAGAATGTACCTTTACTAATGACCACTTCTGGACTCTCCAAAGGAATGCCCATCTGCCATATGCTACAAAGACCAAGTTCCTATCCATGACACCCTTCAATCATGCATTTTCCAAACCTTTAAAATTAGTATCACCTGGGAGACTTTTATACATTGTTAAGTTTGGCTGCCAAATTAAAATACTACAGACACTAGTATTTTTAGTTTTGCTAGAGTTTAGTAGAGTTAACAAGAGAGTCATATCCAAGTTGTAAGTGTACAAAACATGGCATTTGGAGAATAAATACACTCATGTTCTCAGAATACAATCAAGACCAAAACATTTCCATTCCTCTGAATGACTCCATGATACTCAAAGTCACATTCCTTGCCCAAGAGAAAAACCATTGTCCCCATTATACCATTATATTATTTTGCATTAATTTGGAATTAATTTAACAATAATCATATTATGTATATATTTTATTTTAATCAAGATTAATGTATGATATTGTTGTGTGGTGTTGCTATTCATGTATATGTACTATAGAGTTGATATAAGAAAACATTTGCATCTACTCAAATGTTCATGTGTATTCCTTTATTTCCTAAATCATTCTCACTCAGCACAATGTGCTTTAGGGATTTATCAATGTGATTATATTCCTTGAATCATCATTTATGATGCTGAGTACTATATAAGTAGATAGAAATGCCATGGTTTAAGTATATCATATTGAAATTGCATGTGTATTATTATTAAAGCTTTTATATGTCCTGAATAAAGAATCTAGAGTAAAATATATATGGAAATTGAGGATTAGCGCACAGTAAGAACTTTTCCTACTACTTACTATCATGGTGCTACTGCTTCACTTCCCACCAGGAATAGATGGAAAAGGCAGTCATTCAGATATGACAAAGGACTATAGTGTCTTCTTTGAATTTAAACTTTGTTAAGGAGTGTGAAGCAGTATGTTCTTTTGTTTTAATGTGGATTTTTTAATGTTTTTGGAAATTAAGTATCTGAGTAACTGACTATATATTTACTAGTTATTCATAATAGATTTTAAACTTGTCTTTGTAAGTTTTAAACTTTGTGGTTTCAGCATTGAATTACAAGTTTTTAAAATTTTAATTATGTGTATGTCTATGAGTGTCTATGTGTGTCTGTCATATCAGTGCAAGTGACCATGGGGGCAAGAGTTACCAGATCCTTCAAAATTAGTTGTGAGCCACCTGATATGAGTGTTGAGAAGAAAATTTAGGGACTCTGAAAGAGCAGTATGTTTTCTGAATTGCTGAGCTTTCTCTAGCTCATTACACATTTTTTATGTAAACTGATTATGATGGTAATGGCCAGCATAAATGCTTTCTCACATGGTCATGTGATGACCTTTGACTTTTAGCAAATAATTTACATAAATAATTGCAAATCAGAAAACAATATTTTTTTTCATGGATTCACAGAGATCATTCTGGTTGCTGGCTCCATTGTTTCAAATACTGAGTGAGACAGAAACATCATGATGGAATGAAATGGTAAAGAAAATCTGGCAGTGTCATGATCGTCAGGAAGCAAAGACTTGAATGGGTTACAAACACATCATATGATTAGTGGTCTATCCTGGAGTAATTCACTTTTAGCAGCCAAGCTCTATCAAATAGTTTGTATCTTATCCCAACAATGCCATCAAACTATGAGTAGAACAATGCTATTCTTATGATGAAATTGGAGAACTCGTGATACAATGACTCCCTTGAAGCCCTATAATCTTTCAACCATGCTTTAACATGTGATGCTTTTAGGGAGATTACATTTTTAAACTTTAATATTTCAGCATAGGCCCTAAAACATGTATCCCTACCACAATGTAAAACATGTGTTTAGCTAATTTACAATCCCTCTCAACCCTGAAAATTGCAATAGCTCCAGCAGGTCTCAAAGACCAAGTGAAAGCTCTCTTCTGAGATTTATTCAAGCTCCTAGCTCCAAGCCTCTAAGGATCAAGAAATCAGTTATATTCTTCCAATCCATAATGGTGGTACAGAAGGCACACTGCATTTTCAGAAAAAGAACAAAAGATCAGTATTCCTGTGTCCCTTTAACTATGTAATTCTAAGTCAGATGTGGTATTGTATTGTGTCTGCCAATATACTGTGTCTTCCAATAAAATTTGCATGAAGATCACAGGAAAAAGCCAGTCATTATATAGAAATCAGACAATGGTAGCACTTACCTTTAATACTATCACTTGGTAGGCAGAGATCTGTCTGGATCTCTGTGAGTTCAATGCTACACTGGGGAACAGAGTCAGGCATGATGACATACACCTTTAATCCCAGCACCAACCATAGAGGTCTGTACAGGCAGGCAGGAAGTGACAGACTTGGCAGGAAGAGGAAGTGATGTAGCTGGGCTGAGAGCAAATGAGAGAACAGAACAGAAAGGCATATAGGTGTGGGTACACAGGAAGTAGCTCAATATGGAGATTGAGGTGTTGGTGAGGTGAGATTAGCTTGTGGCTTTTCCAATTTTTCTGATCGCTCAGATTTTCACTCCTATGTCTGGCTCCAGGTTTTTTATTTAATAAGACCATTTAGCAATTCGTTTACAATTGGTGCTCCAACGATTGTGGCAAGAATTCACTAAAAAGCCACTTGTGGCTTACAGCCCCCCTGGCTCAGGCCCCAACTGCATGGTTCAAGCTGGGAGCTGCACACAGCCAGATTCTCTTTGTTATTTTTTTTCTGCTGGTGGGTGGTGGCTCTTCTCTCTGGATTTCCATCTCAGATTTCCACTATACTAGGTAGCTGCTTTGAAATTCCCTCAGACTTCTACTGTTCTACATAGTTGACAGACTTGGTAAGTCAATTGAGATATCTTAAAGCATGAAATTAGTTAAAAGAGAATTTTTTTCCCACAACTGGAAGGAATTTGGTCTCTGTTCTATAGCACATTAGCAGTCTGAAAGTGGAACAATTAAATGAGAGAATAATTAATGTTGATCGGATGTACATAACATCAGTTATAAATATTATTCATTTGATCATTTTTATTTTAGCATTAAAAAGGTTGGTCAATTTGAGTGCCAAGATAAAAGCTTTAGAAAAACTTGTTAAAATGAATTATAGAGAAAGTTAGACCCAGAGAAAAGAATTTAGAGGTGAACCTATCTCAGGATTAACTTTAGAAAAACCTTTTAAAATGAATTATAGAGAAAGTCAGACCCAGTCAGGAAAATTTAAAGGTGAACCTATCTCAGGATTGAATTATACAGTTACAGAGAAACAGCCTAAGATTATCTGACAGCAAACTTTAATCTACCCAGTAACCTTACAGGAACTGCCAAATGCTCAAGGATGTGTACGAGCTAACTAGACTCCAATGGAAATGTTAGATTTAAGGAGATTTAAAGAAGCTATAGTATCATAAGGCATGCATTCTCCATTTGTAAAGCAGATGTTAAACTCATGGTCAACTTGTAAAATTATTATCCTTCAGGACTGGAAAGAATTAATTATAGTCATACTAGAGGATGGACAATAATTATAGTTAGTAGAGAATGTGGCAGAAAGAGGAGGCTAAAACTATAGAACAATGATGTAGGACTAGAGGTATGGAAACTTCCCAGGATAAGCTTCTTGGAGAAGACGATTATGCTGATATAAAAAGGCAATGTTTATGTGATATCCAAACCCTAATTCTATGTCACATGGCATCCATGAATGCATGGGACAGAATTGAGGAAGCAGGGAAGAAAATTGAATCATTTACAAAAGTAATACAGGGCTTTAAAGAATCCTTCATGGATTTCTTACAAAGGATGTCATCAGCAGTAAATAGAATGATACCAAATTCAGAAGCTAGACAGATAATAATTGGATCTTTGGCCTTTGAGAATGCAAATGCAGCATCTAAAAGAATAATCAGGCCATTAAAGGCAAGATCAACACCCTTGGATTTGATCAGGGACACAATTAATATTGAGACTCATGACCATGATGATATGTTATGAGGTTATATCAAAAGCTTTGATGAAAAATGTCAGATGTTTTGGTTGCAGAAAACAAGGTCATTTGAAAAGGGAGTGTAAACAGGGCATTCTTAGAAAGAATGATTATTCAAGGAACAATGGCAACAGATTACCCTTCCCTTCTGGATTATGCACAAGATGTGATCAGGGTAAACTAAACATTGGACCAATGAATGTAGATCAACAAGGGACAGACAAGGTAATCCTTTGCCTTTGCCATTGGGAAACTCCCTGAGGGGCCTCATGCAGGCCCCCATGGCAAATTAAATTCAATCCTTTTCCACTGTCATAGAAGAAACACATTCTTAGAGCAATTCAATATCCAAAAGCCTATTGTCAAAAACAATACTGCTCGGGGTGATAGAACAGCTGTAGCAGAGAGAACAGGAAATTCAGGAGAAACCATAAAGCAAATATTTTGGCAAACTTCTATAAATGAACAAAGACCAAACTTAAAAATACGAATAAATGATGTTCTCTTGGAAGGTCTTGTTCACACTGGTGCTGATGTCACAATTATTGCACCGGAATTTTAGCATCTAAGTTGGCTTCTTCAGGAGGTAAATGTTCAGCTGTTAGGGATTGGAACATTATCTCAAGTGAAACAGAGTGCATGATGAGTCTAATGTATTGGAATGGATATTTCTACCAAATAAACAGAGTAAAAAATTAAAAACTTATGTGGAAAATATATCTGACTTGATTTTGAAAGGAAAATTGAGACTTTGTCAATTAGCAGAAATAGGCCCAGCAGAAACTGTACTACCTTTAACTAAGGATGACATTGACAAATTATGGGAAGAAAGTGAACCTTGGCAAAGAGCTTTCAGTAGTTTCTTGGGAGAGATTAATAGCAAATATCTCAAAAGTGATAGAATTTAACTTATAAAGAGAGTTGATTGGATTCTGCCTCACATATGGGAAACACCCATATCTGAAGCCTGTACATTTTATACAGATGCAAACAAACAAGGAAAGACAGGTTACAAATCAGAAAATTAAAGTAAAATGGTTCAAAGTTCTTACAATTTGGTTCAAAAATTGTATGCTATTCCATTGGTATTAATGGATTTTTTGGAATCTCTCAACATAGTTACTGACTCTCAGTATGCTGAAAGACTGGTCTTATATATGGAGACTGCAGAATTTATCCCTGATGAGTCAGAATTAACTTTGTTATTTATTCAGTTACAGGATATAATCAAAAATAGAAATCATCCCTTATATTTAACACACATCCATTCCCATACAGGTCTGCCAGGTACAAGGTAATGATGAGATTGATAAACTATTGATAGGAAATGTGCTGGAGGCCTCAGAATTTTATAAAAAACATCATGCCATTAGTAAGAGTATAAAAAAGGAATTTTCCATAACCTGGCAACAAGCCAAGGAAATCTTCTACTTTTTTTTTTAAATAAGACTCTACTACCACCAGGATGTAGCCCAAAATGTCCTCAGAGAGATTAAATCTGACAGATGAATAGTTTCATTTTGCAGAATTTGGAAAATTGAAATATGTACACCACCATTGATACCTATTCAGGATTTCAATGGTCAACTGCACTGATTTCAGAAAAGGCTGATTCTGTAATCATGAATTTGCTAGAAGTTATGGCCATCATGGGTATACTTGCACAAATTCAAACTGACAATGCTCCAGGATATGTCTCTGGTAAAATGAAACAGTTTTGTTGCTTATTACAATATAAAGCAAATTACTGATATATCACATAATCCTATAGGCCAAGCAGTAATAGAAAGATCAAATCAAACTCTAAAGGATATGCTAAATAAACAGAAAGGGGTAACAAAACCCCCAGAAATAGATTACATAATGCTCTGTTAACTTTGAATTTTCTCAATGCTAATGAGAAAGGAATAACAGCTGTGGAAAGACATTGGATAATAGAAAAGACTACAGAGTTAAATCAGCCTATATACTTTAAAGATGTGCTGATCTCAGAATGGAATCCAGGATTTGTGCTACATTGGGGATGAGGTTTTGCTTTTGTTTCTACAGGAGAGGAAAAGCTATAGATACCATCAAAATTGATAAAGGTTCGATATGAACAAGAGAGATATCTTAATTAAAAAAGTGATAGTTCATCAACCAGTATAACCATCCAATTTAAAATTAACTTATACCACTAACAAATGCATTTTATTTAATCATATATAACTTGCTAAAAGGGAACCTTTCCAAACTTAGGGTTGGGGAAGGGTTTTTGTTTTTGTCTTTTAGGAGAATGAAGGCTAAAGAATCTGAACAACACTGGACAAATGAGTCATCTGAAGAAAAGGGACAAATCATCCAGAAAAAAATGTCCAAGAAAAAGTAAATTGGCCCACTGGTATATCACATATAAAATTTCATAAGTCTTCCTAAATGTTTGTTTCTGCTTTTCTCTACAGACACTTAACACAAATAATCTTTTTTAGTTCCCATTCAATTAAAAATTAAAGCTGGCTTTGGAGTTGAAGAATGGCTCTCTCCTTCTCTAAATCCAAGCATGTTTTTTAAAAGGAAAATGCAAAACCTCTATATCATGTCAGAAGAGCCATCTGGTATCAGACAGACCAAAACCAAAATTAAGGGACTATTCTATTGCCACTAATCTCAATTCTTTGGTTCTATTTTGATTCTTTAAACTTTTCTTTAGGTATGAATTTATATCAAAATTTATAAGATTAATATATATTAACTTTTGTCATGATATTAATGGTCATATAGAGTACTAACTAATTCTAGAAAAAAGGCTTTATCTAGCTGCCTCTACATGTTTTTGTGTTTTAGTCTCTATCAGTTTTCTGTCAGGGATTCATAAACATGCCTAACAGCAAATTTGAAGTTTCCAGAAAAATGATGGGGACCCACAATGACAATTCCATATGGACAATAATAATACCATTAAGGTGACAAACATCACCCAAAGATCACCTTTGGACTACAAACTGCTCAGGACAATTTCAAGATGGCTATCTGAGATGATCCAGCCTCATAGATTACTTGAGCAAGTACTTGAGACAAGCCCTGCATTTTCACATTATGCAGAGACTGGACAACAAATGATACAGCTACCTCTCTCTGGACTTGACAATTAACTCACATTTTTTCTTTTCAGGATCCCCTAAAGATGCCTTCACCTCTAAACAGCAGAAAGCAATTTTAAGAACACAATGCCTATATTCTCAAGAGGTGGGCAGGTGGTTTTTGGTCTTTCAGTGGATTTGGGATAATTGTTTAGGATGTTTGGTTACCAGCTGTTATTGTTAATGGTCAGGGAAAAAGGCTAAACAGGAGATTTAAGGTTCTTGTTTTGAAAGAAAAGAAGAAAGAAAAAGAAAAATGATACAGCTACCAGTCCAGAACTTGAGAATTAACCCCAAAATTTTCTTTTCAAGATCCCCTAAAGATGCCTTTCCTTGCAAACAGCAGAAAGTAATTTTAAGAACACGATGCCCATATTCCCAAGAGGTGTGGTGGGTGGTTTTACTCTTTCAATGGGTTTTGGGTTTGGGATAGTTGTCATTGTTTAGGATGGTTGGTTACAAGTTGTTATTGTTAATGGTCAGGATAAAGTCTAAACAAAGGAGATTAGATTTAAGGTTCTTGTTTGAAAAAAAAAGAGATTATTGAATCTACTCTGAAAAAAATGATATAGAAATGATAGAATACAGTGTAGATTATTGAATCTACTCTGAAAAGAAAAATGAGATGATATAGATAAAAATATAGATTATTGAATCTACTTTTGAAAAGATAACTATTAGTTTTAAACATTTTACATTGGATTGGATTTTTGTGTACTATATACAAATTATGTATATTGCTACCAATTTGAGATTGATTTATATAGATATGATAAAATAAAAAAGCACATTATTTAATCTACTTTTAGAAAGCAACTAGTTTTAAATATTTTACATTGGATTGGATTTTTGTATATTGTATATAAATTATGTATATTGATACCAATTTGAGATTGATATATTGTAATTATATTTCCGATCTTGTTCAAGATGTTACTTATACAATTCATTTAACAATGTAATGCAATTTGCTAATCATTGGAATTTATTATTATCAACTATTAGGATAGAAATGTAAGTTAGTCAGTCATTACAATCAAGTTTATAGTAATAGGTATGTTTTCAAGATCAAGCAGAAAAATATTTTAGACAGACAGGTTGTCTTCAAGCACTTCAGAGATCTACAGCAAGCAGAAATATATTTTATATAGACAGGTCATCTTCAAACCCTCAGAAATCTACAGAATATGGCATTTAATAACATAGATTTTTTTCTCCTTTTTTATGACTATGAGACATGTCTGCTCCTGGCAGCATCAATCTACTTCAGAGTATGGACATGGAAGAACCACCACATGGAGTTAACTTTCACTGTGTCAAAAGTTATCCTTTGGGCAAGAAAGTACCTTCACATCAACTGCTGACAGCAAGTTGTCCAAAATGGACAAGCAGGACACACACCCACACACAAAAAGACTACCAATCTTTGCCAAGACAAGTGTGGTTTCAGCTTTGGCAACAGGCATACTTTGAGGCCAGGGCAATATGACACCATTGCTGAAGTGGCTTTGCAATCCAGAAAAGGTACAGTGCCCCTTCCTTCAAAGGCATCTGAATAGGCGTTGGGATGATGGCTCCTGATGTGCAATGGAACAGCAGCTGGAACAAGTATTCTTGGAGGAGTAACTAGGCTGACAGAGTCTGGCTTCTCAATGGTAGACTGGCATTTAATACAGGAGATAAAGCCACCCACAAGCCTAGAAGCCAGAATTTAAAATCCTGAATCATGACATGACACTGGTGGAATTCAAGCTTATCCGGTACATGGAACACTCACATTGAATATGGGGTCAAGCTGTAGGCCTTGCTTACATCCTGCTTCACAAATGAGTCTGTCAGATATGCTAAATCTGTAGGGCAAAGATAATGTCCTAAAGTTGCAGAGAAACCTCGGCTGAATGTCTAGGCAGCTGGCTGTTTCTGTCATAACTCACATTTGTTGGAAGTCACTTGATTGCACTTCCTGTTTTACTAGGTAATATTATTTCCTTCTCTCATCTCTGAGGGGGTTGAAGATTAGATAGTTGTAGTTACAGTTTTCCTTGTTAACAATTTCAGAAAAGAAACTCACTAAGTGTAAAGTGTAAAATTTGAAATACATCATAAGATAGTTTTCTGTTGGCAATACAAACTAGGGTAGGAAGTGAACTAGGTAGATTTTGGACTCACTAAAATAGGATAAATAATGGAATATTTTTGTTGAATTGGTCAAATGCAAATGGACTAGACACTGTTGATGTATTTATTGCTTGTATATATTATATATAGTTATTTACTTATTGTATATAGTTTTCCTTATATTAGTTATAGCTTTTTTATTTTAGACAAAAAAGGGGAAATATGGTGATGTATTGAGTTCCCCAATATACTGTGTCTCCCAATAAAATTTGCATGGAGATCACAGGAAAAGCCAGTCACTATATAGAAGTCAGGCAATGGTAGCACATGCCTTTAATCCTATCACTTGGCAGGCAGAGATCTGTCTGTATCTCTGTGAGTTCAAGGCTACACTGGGAAACAGAGTCAGGCATGATGACATACACCTTTAATCCCAGCACCAACCATAGAGGTCTGGAGGTCTGTACAGGCAAGCAGGAAGTGACAGACTTGGCAGGAAGAGGAAGTGATATAGCTGGGCTGAGAGAGCAAATGAGAGAACAGAACAGAAAGGCATATAGGTGTGGGTACACAGGAAGTAGCTCACTATGGAGATTGAGGTGTTGGTGAGGTGAGATTAGCTTGTGGCTTTTCCTATTTTCTTGATCGCTCAGATTTTCACTCCTATATCTGGCTCCAGGTTTTTATTTAATAAGACCATTTAACAATTCATCTACAGTCAGATGACAGGGATCCTTTTTTCAGTAGCAAACATCTCCTTCAGTGACAGAGGAGAACACTGAGAAGAACAGACCTAGGATCCTGAGAGCACATGGAATATTCATGCCTCTCCACAGTATTTTCACAGTTCTTATATCCCAGACTGTATCTCTGAGCATTAATTTCTTATTTAGTTCTGCCACTATGTTTGGCTGTTCTCTTGTTTTCATCTCTATATATGTTTTCATTTTTTTCAATTAATAATCACTCTTGTGCAAAGTCACTTGATATATAAAAAACTACTAATTTTTGTAAGTTAATTCTGTACCCTGCCTTTTTGCTGAATTTATAGTTACCAGTTTTTTTCTGAGTATTTTGGCATCTCATATATATAATATATCATCTGCAAATGGGGATAATTTGACTCTTCTTTTCTTATTTGTACACTTTAATTTATTTCTCTTGCTTTACTGCTTCAACTAGAGCTTCCAGCACTACATTGAAAATGAATTTCCATAGTGGGCAGTGCTATCTCATTAGTGATTTTCAGGAGATTTCTTAGAGTTTTTAATCCATTTAAGAAAAAGTTGCCTATGAGTTTGTCATATGTAGTCTTTTTTATATTGAGGAAGGTTCCCTACAGTTCTGCTTCTCTAGGAATTTTACCATGAAAGCACTTTGGATTTTGTAAATGCCTATTTCTGCATCTTTTGAAATTATCATGTAATTTTTTTGTTTTCAATCCTATTTATAATGATTTAAGATATTTATTGACTGACATAGTTTGAACCCACCCTGTGTTTGTGTTAAATACAATTTGATCATAATATTCTTTCTATGTGTTTTTATTCAAGTTGTTTTTATTTTACTGAGCAATATTCTTGATATGTGCTTTTGTTCAGATTTACTTTTATTTTACTGAGTCCATCATGAATATTGTTTTGTAGTTGTTTCTTTACCTCATTTGGTTATTACACTAATATATGCTTCATAGAATGAGGTTATTTCTATTTATGTGAATTTCATTCACTATATGTCTAGAAATCAGTAAGGAGAATCAATCAATCAATCAATCAATCAAACCCTAACACTAAATCTGTCTTCTAATACAGCTATATTACTCCTTAGCATATGCTCTCCATAGATACTTGCTCAGTCATATTCACTGCCACCCTATTCACATTAGCAAGATATAGAAAGAACCTAACTGTGCATCAATAGATGAATGGATAATGAAAATATGGTACCTAGACACAATGGAATATTATTCAGTGCTGTGGAATAATCCTCTGTACACTGCATAAATTACACTATGATTGGTTTAATAAAGAAACTGACTGGCCAATAGCTGGACAAGATAAGGTTAGGTGGAAAAAACAGACAAAGGACCCTGGGAAGAAGGAGAGCAGAGTCAGAGAGGTCACCAGGAGATGCAGAGGGAGCAAGACATGCTAGAGGACAGGTAAAGCCATGAGCCACATGGCAATACATAGATTAATAGAAATGGGTTAATTTAATTTGTAAGAGTTAGTAATAAGCCTGAGTTATTGGCTGAGCATTTATAATTAATATTGAGTCTCTGTGTCAGTCATTTGGGAACTGCTGGGTGGAAAATAAAAGTCTGACTACAAATGGTACCCAAATATCTGGCACCTACATCCACATAAGACATGAGAAAGTTTTAAAAAGGTTTTAAATACACAGAAACACAGCCAAATGCAGCTTCCTAGCCTTGTTTCTCACAGTACAGAGATGCATCTCCTGGCAGCTGCCAACACTTCATGAGCTAAGATGCATGGCAGCTCCTCCAGTCTCTCACACAGGCTGCAGTACAAAGAGCAATTTCCCAGCTGCTACTTGTGGGATTGAACTGCCAGCCCAAGTTCAACCAGTGTACTGCATGGCAGGTTTTGATTTTGCTCATGAAGACAGAAAAGGTTATAGATACTCAGTAAAGTCAGATCCATTTGGAAAAAAAACTCTAAATGGGTTAGAGTGTGTTTAAAAATATACAGTCTCAGGAGAGAAGTGAAAAAGTCATAGCCATAAA
Organism: Peromyscus leucopus; assembly: GCF_004664715.2. Taxonomy (NCBI): domain Eukaryota; kingdom Metazoa; phylum Chordata; class Mammalia; order Rodentia; family Cricetidae; genus Peromyscus; species Peromyscus leucopus. The sequence goes on along the minus strand of NW_023504610.1, from coordinate 38,292 downwards.
AATATAGTTTTAAAATAATAAAGTCCTTACAAAGGAAGTAAAGTAGTATAAAAGCCACATAAAGATAGGAAATACATGGAGAGTCTGGATCCTATATGTTATTGTGTTGTCTTTAAATTTTTTTGGCTGCTAAGAGACCCTGGATTATGAAAACTGCTAGATTAAGCCAACCTATATATTTTAAAAATAGCTTGACTTTGAAATGGAAGTCAAAAGGTGTGTTGCTTTGTAGAAGAGGTTATAGTTTTATTTCCACAGTAAATGAGAGGCTGTGGATTCATTCCAGGTTGATATGGATCAGGTTTGATCAAGGAAGACCCCCTGAAAGTTCTGGCTACAAATATAAAGAAATAAGCCTAGAAGAAGTACATGACACATAATGTGTATTTTACCTGTTCAAATAAAAAACAAAAAAATCATCTTTAACAGACTTGTGCATACCACATATTCCATACTTGTAATTTACATTACCATTAAAAGTTTATGTATTTCAGAACAAGGAGACCAGACACCAATGAAAATGAATGACAAAGGTGATCCAACATCTCAAAATGCTTCTGTTGCAGTCTTTTCAGAGTTCTGAGTGCTGATTTCTAAGTTCTGAGTTCAGAGTACTGAGATGATCCAGCAACTCGATTCAAGACCATTATCCTGAATTTTCTTAGGGTACAGAGATACCAGCAACCCCAAACAATAAGTAGTAGTCTACATAATGATGCCCACATTCTAAAAATATGAGTTATGGATATTTGCTATCATTTAAGGGGGTGGTTACAAGTTGTTATTTGTCATAGACAGGAAAAAAGCTAGACAATGAAGTTAACTTCAAAGATCTCTTTCTAAAGGAAGAAGGGAGATATGATACAGAAATGATGAGATGAAAGGGTAGATTAGTGGATCTACTTTAATCCAAAAAACAACCATTGATCACCAAATATTTTACATTGGTATGGATTTTGGCTTATTGATACAAATTTCAAATTAATTTTGTTACGCTATATATGTTTCTACTCTTGTTTTTTATGCAGTTCATTTAAAAATGTAATATATAATTAAGAAATACAGATTAATAGTAGAACAATCCTTCAAAATTCCTTACTTCTCAGTAATGTCTGTTAGATAGACCAGGCCTGTTTGCCAGAGTTGGAAGAATCCTTTCCAGGCAGCCAAATGTCCTTGTCATTAGAGATCTTGAAAACATACCATAACACGACTATGAATTTGACTATGAGAGATGACTATTAATCTGTATTTCTTAATTATACATTACATTTTTAAATGAACTGCATAAAAACAAAACAAGAGTAGAAACATACATGTAGCATAACAAAATTAATTTGAAATTTGTATCAATGAAAAAAATGACATTTTATCCTTCTGGGATCTTTGATGGAGTTAAAGACTAAATAATTAGACTTAAATTTTTCCTTAGTTATAATAAAAAGATAAATTAGATATGAAACTTTAGACTCACAAAGAAAGATAGATAACAGAATATTTTCTCTGATTTTGCCAAATACAAATGGACTGGGTATTTGTAATTGTAATTCTTAATTGATATTGATCTTGTTGTGTATAATTTTACTGTATTAAAATTTCTTTTTATTTAGAAAAAGGGAGGAAATGCTGTGGTACAATCCTTCTGTACATTGTGTAAATTATGCTGGGATTGGTTTAAGAAAGAAGCTGACCAGCCAATGGTTGGACAGGATAAGGTTAGGCAGGAAATCCAGAGTAAAGACACTGGGAAGAAGAAAGATGGAGTCAGAAGGGTTGCCAAAGGATTCAGAGGGAGAAAGACATGCTGGAAGACAGGAAAAGTGATGAGTCATATGATAACATATAGATCAATAGAAATGGGTTCATTTAAGTTGGAAGAGCTAGTTAGTAATAAGTCTGAGCAATTGGTTGAACATTTATAATTAATGATGAGTCTCTGTTTCAGTTATTTGGGAACTGGTGGGTGCAAAAACTGTCTATCTACAATACAGCTGTAAAGAAAAATAAAATCATGAAACTTTCAGGTAAATTTCTTGTAATATAAAATATTATATTGAGTAAGGTAACCCCTGGTTCAAAAAGACAAACACTGCATGTTCTCTCTCATCTACAGCTCCTAGCTACAAATCCCCATGCAACATGGACTAAACACAACAAACAGGAAATTATAAAGAGACAATAGATGGGATGGGAGCATGAGGGGGTAAACAACAGGATATAGGTGATATGAATTGGGAAACAGACTGATGGGATAGATGTTCTAACTTGGGGAAAGAAGAGACCTCGATCCAGAAGAAGAAAGAGGACAAAGCACAAATAACAACAACATTGTTTGATAAAGCTAAAAGGAATTATTTATAGTTGCCTAAAAGCATGTTATAATTATATATGGCTTAAGTTACATATGTGATGTAAAATAACAGGCCTATGAAATAAGTATAGAAGAAAGAGAAGAAACCCAGTTCAAAGGCACAGAAAATATTTTTTAACAAAACCATTAAGAAAATTCCCCTAATCTAAAGAAAGAGCTATCTATCAAGGTATGAATGACATATAGATCACCAAATAAACAGAACCAGAAAAATAACACATGATTTTCAAGGGAGATTTTTTTTCTATTAGCTCTGAGATGTAGACCCAGCAGAACTATAAATCACAATTAATAGAGAATGAAAACCATTCCATGATTGCTGGAAGATAATGCTTTTATACACTGGTTTGATAAAAGGCTGATTGACCAGTAGCCAGGCAGGAAGTATAGGCAGAGTGAGCAGACAAGGAGAATTCTGGGAAGAGGAAGGGCTGAGTCAGGAGTCACCAGCCAGACATACAGGGAGCAAGATGTGAAGGCAGAGCAGAGAAAAGGTACCAAGCCACGTGGCTAAACATAGATAAGAATTATGGGTTAATTTAAATGAAAGAGTTCGTCAGTAATAAGCCTGAGCTAATGGCTGAGCAGATATACTTAATATAAGCTTCTGAGTGATTATTTTATAAGCAGCTATGGGACCGCAGGCTGGGCAGGACTGGAGAGAAAGTTCCAGCTACACATGATTCAAAAAAATAATCATTTGTTGTCCACCAATTCTACTCTTAAAAGACACATGAAGGAAAAAATTAGGTTGAAGAGGTTAACTAAACCCAAGAGGACATAAGGAATTATTGTGTGACAAAATTTTTCCTGAGAAGACACAACACACACACATCTACTCACGACAGAAAGGGATGTAATTACAGATCAAAGTACAAATACCACCAAAGTCCAGCTTGGTGAACCAATGAGTTTTATTGAGATTGATTTCAGGAATATGAGTGTGAGTTACTTACAGGACCAGAAATGATTCAAAGAAAGCCACACCAAAGCCCAGCATAACATGGGTGAAAGCTCACAAAAGCTGGGAACCTGGAGCACACTACATAGCCTGCAGGAAGTTCAGCTAGTTTCTGCTTCTTCCAGGAAGATTGTCTGGTCTTCGAGTCTTCAAGTAACTCCTAAGGCTATTTTCAGTAGCTTACCTTCTTGCTTAAGGAGCTTCCCTGAAGGATGGAAATTTTCAGTTTCAAAGGAAACACACAACAGAAATAAATAACTCAAGAAGAGTAAATCAAAAGATTAAGAGAAAATACCCTCACCACAACAAAACTAACAGGAATCAATATGCATTGCTCATATACAACTCTCAAACTTAATGGTTTCAATTCCCCAAGAGAAAGATGTAGAATAGCAGATTTGATTAGAAAACTGATCTGTCTTTCTGTTGCATTCAAGAAACATGCCTCACCATCACAGACAGACATCACCTTAGGGTAAAAGGATGAGTAAATCTACTCCAAGTAAATGGGCCCATGAGGAAAGCAGGAATAGCTATGGTAGCTATCTAATGAAAGAGACTTCAAACCACAATTAATCAGAAGAGATAGGTAAGAACACTAAATACTCATTAAAGGAAAAATCCACCAAGAGGATATTATGATACTAACATTTATGCATCAAATGCAAGGGCACCCAAGTCATAAAAGAAACAATACTGTACTGGCTGCTTCTGTGTGTCACCTTGACACAAGCTGGAGTCATCAGAGAGGAAGGAGACTCAGCTAAGGAAATGACTTCATGAGATTCAGGTGTAAGGTATTTTCTCAATTAGTGATCAATGGGGGAGGGTCCAGCCCATGGTGGGTGGTGCCTTCCCTGGGCTGGTGGTCCTGGGTTCTATAGAAAAGCAGGCTGATCAATCAATGGAAAGAAAGCTTGTAAGCAGCACCCCTCCACAGCCTCTGCATCAGCTCCTGACTCCAGGATCCTGCCCTGTTTGAGTTCCTATCCTGACTTTTTTCAGTCATGAACAGCAATGTGGAAGTATAAAGCAAATAAACCCTTCCCTGCCTTGCTTTTTGTTCATGATGATTCACTGCAGCAATAGAAACCCTAAGACAAATAGTGCAGTTAAGACTACATACTGATTCTAACACACAGGATTGTGATGTCAATACCCCACTCTCACCAACAGAGAGATCATCCAGGCAAAAACTAAACAGAAGCACTTGATTCAGATAATGCCATAAGAGACATCTATAGAACATTCCACTCAAACACTGAACAAATTGTTTTCACAGGTTCATATATTTGAATGCTTGTTCCCCAGTTGGTAGAACTGTTTGAAAAGGATTAGTAGGTGTAGCTTTGTAGGAGGAGGTGTACTCATGGTGGTGGACTTCAAAGTTTCAAAATTCTACACTGTTCTCAGTTAGCTCTCTCTGCCTCACACCTGTTAATGAGATGAAAGCCCTCAGTGACTGCTCCATTGCCATACCTGACAGCATTCTGCCATGCTTTTTGCAATGATGACCATGGACTCATCCTCTGAAACTGTAATCCCTCATATGTACCTTGAATAAGAAAGTACCTCATAGATTCATATATTTGAATGCATAGTCACCAAGGAGTGGTACTAACTAAAAAGATTAGAAGGATTAAGAGGTGTGGCCTTGTAGATTGCTTTTGATGTGATGACCACTTTTATTATGTCAATCCTATTGATCCATTAGCATTGGAGATCTTTCCATCTTCTGATATCTTCTTCAATTTTTTTCTTCAAAGATTTCAACTTTTTAACATAGGAGACTTTCACTTGCTTGATTAGAATTACCTCAAGATATGTTGTATTATTTGTGGCTCTTGCAAAGGATGTTGTTTCCCTGATTTCTTTCTCAGTCCATTTGTCATTTGTTTACAGGAAAGCTACTGATTTTTTTGAGTGAACCTTATAACCAGCCACTTCACCAAAGGTATTCATCAGTTGCTGTAGTTCATTAATAGAATTTGGGGGTGCTTACTGTCTTAGTTAGGGTTTCTAGAGCTGTAAAGAGACACTATGACAACAGCAACTTTTATAAAGGAAAACAATTAATTTGGGGGTGACTTACAATTTCAGAGATTTGGTCCATTATTATCATGGCATGACATGGTAGCATACAGGCAGGCATGGTACTGGAGAAGGAGCTGAGAGTTCTACATCTTGATCTGTAGGCAATAGGAAGTAATTTGTCTACCATACTGAACATAGCTTGAGCAAAGGAGACTTCAAGGTCCATCCCCACAGTAACACACTTCCTCCCACAAGGCCATACCTACTCCAACAGAGCCATACCTCCAAATAGGGCCACTCCTTATGGAGGCCATTTTCTTTTAAGCCACCACATTTCATTCCCTGGTACCCATAGGCTTGTAGAATTATCATACTGTAAAAATGCATTCCGTCTAACTTCAAAAGTCCCCATAGTGTATAACAGTATCAAGCTTATTTAAATGTCTAAACTTCAAAGTCTCTTCTAAGATTCATGCAACCTCTTAACTGTAATCCCTTATAAAATCAAAATTCAAAAGCAGATCACATAATTCCAACATATAATGACACAGGATATACATCACTTTTCCAAAAATTAGGGAAGAGAGCATAGTGAGGAAATACTAGACAAAGCAGAACCAAAACCAACTAGGCAAACTCCAAACTGCATCTCCATATCTGATGTCAAAACTCTTGATATCTTTACCTACTTTCAACTTTGTTGACTGCAACTTATTTTTCTCTCTTGGTCTGGTTCTACTCCCTATTAACAGCTCTTCTCAGCAAATATCCCACAGCTCTGTCATCTCCAACATCTTGTGGTCTCCAAGGCAATCCAGGATGTACCTACCTTTATATAGTAGCCTCTCTAAACTTCCACTCAGGGAAGTCACTGATGCATGGCTGGCCTCAGCAGCTTTCCTCAGTAACAGAGTGAGATTCGATAAACCCTTTCTTCTATTCTTCACTCTCTAAAGAAATCATGTGGCCAAAGTAGCCAAGTTCTGCTGACTGTTGGGGCTGGTATATTTCCCCCTTTGTTCAGTTACATCTTCACTAGCTTTCTATTTTCCATGGTTTCCTTAATTTCCTAGCTTGGCTGTCTTGGAACTTGGCTTGTAGACCTGGCTGACTTTGAACTGAGAGATCTCTCAATTACATAATAGCCAGCTTTGTCTTTTTGATCATTTCCTTCACTGGCTGAACTTGGCTATCCTTGAACTTGTTCTGTAGACCAGGATGACCTCAAATAAAGAGATATACTTGCCTATGCTAACAGGGGGCTAGTATCAAAGACTTGTGCCACCACACCCAACTTTGAGTTTTCTTTAATCCATTTTCAGAAGTTGGAAGCCTAGCTGGGTGGGATCTTGCCCTGATGTTACCATTCCCTTTATTCCATTTCTAAATCTGTTTATCTCCTTGACTTGGCTCCATTATACTTCCTGGTGTCTCTTTTATACTCAAAATGTATATTTTGTATTTTCCTTTTTCAGCTTGTGCCTTTTCATTATAAATTTTTATTAGAGCTAACATTACTAACCATATACCAGAGTCAATACTAGGCTGTTTGGAGATATCCTCTGCCAATGGAATTAATCCAAATCCCTTCACTTTCATCTCAGGCAGACTCTTCAGATAAGGGCAAAAAGAAGCCACATTCTTCACCAAAATATCACAAGAACAAATCTCTCAGTCATATATTAATATTCTTCTCCTTTGAAACCTCTTGAGCTAGGCCCTAGTCTTATCTTCTTCAGCCAACTGTTCATATGAAACATTCCATGAGGCTATAGTTGGATGTTTGGCAGCAGACAGTATTGTAATAGAAGAAACTGTAGACATTTGGTTAACTTCTTCATGTAGCTTGCTTGTGCCTTCAGGACTTACTCAGGCCCAGTCTCATATATACCACTTCCATTTGATAGTAGATTGTTGCTATGCACATCCTACTTTATGACTTGGTGGGTGTGATAGCACCCTGCTCATGATGGGCAGTTCAGGTCTTAAGGTATCTTAGTGGTCCATTGTCAAACATGCAGTTTCCACTAAGACCCAATACCAAGCTGTGGTAGTTTGAATGTATTTGGCTCTCATAATCTCATAGGGAGTGGCACTACTAGGATGTGTGGCTTTGTTAGTGAGGGTTTGGCATTGTTGGAGAAAGTGTGTTGCTGTAAGGATGAGCTTTGAGATTTCCTATGCTCAGGACACTGCCTGATGTGTGAGTTAACTTCCTGTTGCCTGCAAAATGTAGGACTTTCAGCTACTCCGGCACTATGTTTGCTTGCATATTGCCATGTTTCCCATCATGATGATAATGGACTAAATTTCTGAAACTGTAAGTGAGCCACACCAATTAAATGTTTTCTTCATAAGAGTTGCTGTAGTCATGGTGTCTCCTCACAGCAATAAAAAACCTTAACTAAGACAGAAGTTGGTACCAGATAATGGGGTATTCCTGTAATGTGCCTGATCTTTTGTTTGTTTGGAGGAATTTGGATTTTGGTATCTTGAATTATGAAAGCAGTATAATGCTTTAAGCACTGCTTACTGGGCCATAACAGTAGGGGCATGGAAGACAGAGGTACTAAGAGGTATTTTAACTGTCTGAGGCTCACTCAAAATGATTCAGAGGAGAATTTTAGTATTTTGCCTTTTGCCCTTGTCCCAACAGTACCTGAGGCTAAAGGGCAGTGGTTTGGATTAATTTCATTGGCAGAAAAAAAATCTCAAAAGAGCCTAGTTTAGATTCTGTAGTGTGGATATTAGTGGTAATTCTAATGAAGATTCGTAATGAAAAGGAGCAAGCTGAGCAGGGTAAATTACAAAAGTAAATTTTGAGGAGAAAAAGAGCACCACAAAGTGGAATGGAGCTATATTCTGTTTTCAAAGAGATAGATTTAAAAATGTAATAAAGGAAGTGGTGAGTTTAAGGCAAGATCCCACCCATTTACATTTCCAACTTCTGAGTTAAAGAAAAGCTTTAATGATAGCACTAGGAAGTCAGAGGCTGTCAGATCTCTGAGGTTGAGGCCAGCCTGGTCTACAGAGCAAGTTTCAGGGCAGCCATGCTTAGGCAATGAAAAACAGAAAGCTGATGAAGATATCATTAAATGAGGAGACCATTTTCCAGTCCCAGCAAGCAGCAGAACTTATCAGCTTTGAACACATGGTTCTGTCTTTATAGTTAAGGATAGAAGAAACAAGTAGCTGGGTGGTGGTGGTGCACACCTTTAATCCCAGCACTTGGGAGGCAGAGCCAGGCGATCTCTGTGAGTTTGAGGCCAGCCTGGGATACAGAGTGAGTTCCAGGAAAGGCGCAAAGCTATACAGAGAAACCCTGTCTCAAAAAAAAATCAGAAAAAGAAACAAGTTATGGAATGTGCCTCCATGCCTAAAGAAAGCCACTGAGGCCAGACATGTGTCAGGGGTGTCCCTGAATGGAGGCCCAATAGATAGGCCATTGTGTGAAGGTGTGACGTTTAAGCCTAAATTGCCTTGGAGACCCCAAGGTGTTATAGATGTCAGAATCTTGGGATATGTGCTCAGGATAGCTGCTAACAGAGGGGTGGAGCTAGCCCAAGTGAAAGAAGTGTGTTGCAGTCAACAAAGCTGAACAGAGTTGGAATCTGAACTACATTTTGACATCAGACATAAAGATGCAGAGTTTGGAGTTTCCTCAGCTGATTTTCAGACTTGTTTCGGGCCAATATTTCCTCACTATGCTCCCTTCCCTGTGTTTTGGAATGGCAATGTACATCATCTGACAATGTTGGAAATATGTAATCTGTATTTTATTTTAACTTTACAGGGGCTTACATTTAAGAGGTTTCATGAATCTCAGAAGAGACTTTGAACTTTAAAACATTGTTAAGACTGTGGTATACTAAGGGGACTTTTGAAGTTGGACTAAATGAATTTTTCATTACAATATTGTTACAAGTTTATGGAAGCCATAATGGTAGTTTGAATGTAACTGGCTTCCATAATCTCATAGGGAGGTGTAGATTTGTTGGAGTATCTTGTTGAAGGAAATGAGTCACAGTGGGAGGGCTTTGAGGTTTCTTATGCTCAGGATACCACTGAATGTTTCAGTTGACTTCCTGTTCCTACAAGATGTAGGATTCTCAGCTCCAGCACCATGTCTTACTGCATGTCACCATGCTCACCTCATGATGATAATGGACTAAACTTTTGAAACTGTAAGGGAGCCTCCCCAACTAAATGTTTTCTTTATAAAAGTTTTTCTGGTCATGGTATCTTTTCATAGCAATAAAAAGCAAAACTAAGACACAGTCCAAAGGCTGTCTTTCAAAGGGAGAATAATTGTCTGCATATGATGGTAGGGCCTTGCTCTAAAATACCAAAGGCCCATATTCCTTCAAACAAAAGTATGGTCAGGCCTATCACAGCATTAACCCAGGCCCTGGGACCAACTCCTGCCTAGTTAAGGTTTCTATTGCTGTGAAGAGACACTATGGCAACTCCTATAAAGAAAAACATTTAATTGGGGCTGGTTTACAGTTTCACAGGTTTAGCCCATTATCATCATGGCATGACATGGCAGCATACAGGCAGTCATGGTGCTGGAGAAGGAGCTGAGAGTTCTACATCTTGATCCACAGGCAACAAAAAGTAAATTGTCTACCACACTGAGCATAGCTTGAGCAAAGGAGACCTCAATGTCCACCCCTCACAGTGACACACTTCCTCCAACAAGGCCATAACTACTCCAACAAACAATACCTCCTAATGGTGTTATTCCCTATGTGGGCCATTTTATTTTAAACCACCACATGTATGTATAATATCATATTATCTGTGAATAGCAATACTTTGACTTCCTCCTTTCCAATCAGTGTCCTCTTGATCTCCTTCAGTTTTCCTATTGCTTTAACTAGAACTTCAAGTACTATATAGGATAGATATGAAAAGAATGGACAGCCTTGCCTTCTTTTTTGGGGGTGTGTGTGAGAAGGGCTTTATTTGGCTTACAATTCCACATCACAGTCCATCATGAAGAGAAGTCAAGGCAGGAACTCAAGCAGGAACCTGGGGGCAGAAACTGAAGCAGAGACCATACAAGAACCAATTCCCATCTTGCTTCCCATGGCTTGCTCAGCCTCTTCTCTTATATAACCCAGAACCACCTGCCCAGAGATGGCAGTGCCTATGGTGGACTGAACCCACCCACATTAATCATCAATCAAGAATATCCCACAAACCCACAGGCCAATCTTATGGAGGGATCATCTCAATTAAGGGTTCCCATACCAAAATGACTTTAGTTTTCAAATTTCTAAAAACCCACCAGCACACAGACCCACCACTGTGCCCCTCCATTGCTCTGGCCTCTGCACAGACATGAACTCCTGGGCTGGTGCAAAGGGAGTCCCTGTGCTGTGCTGAAGGCCCCAGTTTCACACATTCATTGGTTAATCTTACTTTTCATTCTCTTATCTGGGGAACTGCCATTGGTTTCACATGCGTGTACTCAGCATTACCTCACTACCCGGTTACCCAATAACATTCTTCCTCAAAGTGCAATGCATTACCAGAAAAGAACGCAGGTTCTAGCCATTTCGTGCACATGAACTAGAGCTATAAGGACCAAGGTTGTCTTGGAAGGCATCTAGAGCATGTCCTGTCATCCCATCTTGTTATTTCCCTCTGTTGGAGACCCCAGATGCACAGTGCTCTCAGCCCTGCAATGCAGCCATCCCCATCTACATTGACTCACTCCAGTGTACAGCCAACAGTCCTCCCAGACTCACAGTGCTCCCATCCCCATTTATACCGGCTGATAGCAGCATGCAGCCATTCAGCTCCCAGCCCTGCAAGGTTGCCATCCCCTTCCGGCCTGACTGACACCAGTATGTCTTCAGTGACCACACTCTCTATGATTGTCTCCTACACATGAGCCTTCCTGTCCCCTTCTGACCCCTGCCCTTGCCTGCAGCTATTTCTTGGAGGCTTGCTGCATTTATTCCTTGAGCAAAGCCTTTCGTCTTTTTGCGTGGCCAAAGATGAGTTTAAGAGATTATGGCCCAGATCTGGCAACAAGAAGCCATGTTTATATGTCACAACCAGGGTGCCATGGGATTTCAGGCCCTCTGAGAACACAGGGGAGCTCTCAAAGGAACAGCCAGATCCTCCAACTGAAATAAACACATGTATGCACCCAAACCACACACCAGGTATGCACACCTGGGCTCTGGCATGACACTCAGTCCCGTATGAGCACTGGTGCTGAGGTCATGTGTGAGGATCATCACAAAAGAGTGGGCAAGAAACGGAGCTGACTGCGCCTCCCAGGCCGAATGGTGGAGGGTAAAGGTTAATTTGAAGTGGGGAGACGGCACATTGTTGTGCAAACATGAGGACCGAGGTTCAGACCCCCAGCAACCATGTGAAAGCTGGCCATGCAGTTCATGTCTGTAATTCCAGTTTTGGGGAGGAAGCACAGAGACAGACCCACCCCAGAGGCTTCCTGGTCAGCCATTCAACTGAGATGGTAAGCTCCATGTTCTATAAGAGACCTGTCTCCAAATTAGAAGGTGGAGAGGAAGGGAGGAAGATGAAAGACATTAACCTGCAGCCTTTATCTGTGAATACCCATGGGGGGAAGACTTGTCATGATGACCCACTGGCATCTGTGACAGGCCTGGGGAAGGGCTTGTCCCAGATGCCACTCTCTCCTTCATTGCCTCTCTGAATATCTTCAGAAATAGAGGCAGGTGAGATTCTAAGAGGTGCAGGCTGGAAGGTGGGTCTAGAGTTTAAACCCTGGGCCTCCTTAAATTATTTAGCAGAACTAGGCTGTTGCCAAGTTCTGCAAGATGCAAAAGAAACTTGTGTCTGCCAACTCAGGGCAATAAACCAGACTGCCTCTCTGCACCATAGCGGGTTTCCATGGGAGACTAAGCATCTCTCTCTTACAACAGCCATTCTTGCAGATGCCTTGCTTCACCCTGCTGCATTCACTTCACTCTCTTAGTGGTCTCCCTTGAAGAACTTAATTACAGTACAGTACAGTCTCTAAATCTAGTCTTGAATGGATAAGATTTTGAGTGCTTTTAATTCTGCCTTTCAAGGTAAACTCAACAGCTGGGTTGACATTTGTTTTGTTTGTGTGGCTAGACAATGCCAAATCAATTGTTCTTTCGTGGATATCACCTTTTCTTACTCCCTGGCTGATCTTTATACAACACCCAAGTGACTTCTTCAGTCACACGTTGATAGTGTCTGCTGCTGAGAACACCAGCATGTGACACAGAGAGTGTATTTTGTGCATATGCTTAATTCTGATGAAAAATATTCAGATTATCTTTTCTTTCCTTGGGGTAGTTTTTAAGCGTGTGTTTCCAGGTTTCTTTTTTTTTCTGGTTTATTTCAATTATCTTTTATTATTATTATTATTATTATTATTATTATTATTATTATTTTAAAACACCATTCAGTTCAACATAATAGCCACAGATTCCCCTGTTCTCCCCCTCTCGCCCACCCTCCCCCAGCCCACCCCCCATTCCCACCTCCTCCAGATCAAGGTCTCCCCGAGGACCGGGGTTGACCTGGTAGACTCAGTCCAGGCAGGTCCATTCCCCCATCCCAGACCGAGCCAAGTGTCCCTGCATAAGTCCCAGGATTCAAACAGCCAACTCATGCAACGAGCCCAGGACCTGGCACCAATGCACAGCTGCCTCCCAAACAGATCAAGCCAAATGACTGTCTCACCCATTCAGGGGGCCTGATCCAGTTAGGGGCCCCTCAGCCTTTGGTTCATAGATCCTGTGCTTCCATTCATTTGGTTATTTGTCCCTGTGCTTTATCCAACCTTGGCTTCAACAATTCTCGCTCATATAAACCCTCTTCTTTCTCACTAAATAGACTCCCAGTGCTCCACCAGGGGCCCAGCTGTGGATGTCTGCCTTCAGATTCCTCAGTCCTTGGATGGGGTTTATGGCACCACTATCTGGGTGTCTGGCCATCCCATCACCAGAGTAGGGCAGCTCCCCTTCTAGCCCCACCAGGAGGGATCCCCTTTTCCAAGCCCCCCGGCAGCCCTGCAATCTCCGTGCCCTGCCCCACGCCCATCTGCCGGAGACCACAGCCACTTCCTGAGACTTAGAGACCAGCCCCCAGCTCCCAGCCTGCCCCCGACTTCCCTTCTGGTCCAGAGCTCCCAGCCTGCCCCCGACTGCCATTATGGACCAGAGCCTGCCCCGGACTTCCCTTCTGGACCAGAGAGTTGGACAAGAGAACTCCCTTTTGGACAAGAGAGTCTTCCTGAATCTGTCAGCTCTTTGTGAAACAAGTACACTGATAAGACCAAGAAGGAACCACAAGGAGATGGGCAGATGTCAAGGCAGAAGTACATACAACAAAATGAAGAGCAATACAGCATCACCAGAACCTAGCCCGCCTCCAACATCTAGACCTGAACACCAAAAATTGGAAGAAGCAGAAGAAAGTAGCCTTATGAGTAACTTCATGAAGAAGGTAGAGGCTTGTGTAGAGGAAAAGACAAGAAAATTGGAAGAACGCTGTGAACAACTAGAGGAAAGGGCAAACAAATTAGAAGAAAACAATAAAGCCCTCCAAGAAAACAATAAAGCCCTCCAAGAAAACAATAAAGCCCTCCAAGAAAACAATAAAGTCCTACAAGAAAACAATAAAGCACTGAAAGAAAATCATGAAAAACAATGAAACAAACAAAGGAAACAGTCCAAGAACTGAAAAGGGAAATTGAAAAAATAAAGAAGACACAAACAGAGGGAATGCTGGAAATAGAAAACCTGAGTAAAAGATCGGGAACGTCAGATGCAAGTATAACCAACAGAACGCAAGAGATGGAAGAGAGGATTTCTGGCATTGAAGACACAGTAGAAGAAATAGTTTCATCAGTCGAAGGAAATACTAAAGCCAACAAAGTCATGAACCAAAATGTCCAAGAAATTTGGGACACCATGAAAAGACCAAACCTACGAATTATAGGGATAGAAGAAGGTGAAGAATACCAACTCAAAGGCACAGAAAATATATTCAACAAAATTATAGAAGAAAACTTTCCCAACTTAAAGAAGGAAATGCCTATGAAGATACAAGAAGCCTATAGAACACCAAACAGACTAGACCCCCCAAAAAAGTCCCCTCGACACATAATAATTAAACAGCTAAATGTACAGAATAAAGAAAGAATATTAAGAGCAGCCAAGGAAAAAGGCCAAGTGACCTATAAAGGTAAACCCACCAGAATAACACCCGACTTCTCAATGGAGACTTTGAAAGCCAGAAGGACCTGGACAGATGTAATGCAGACACTAAGAGACCATGGATGTCAGCCCAGACTAATATACCCAGCAAAACTTTCAATCATCATAGACGGAAGGAACAAGACATTCGAAGACAAAGCCAGATTTAAACAATACCTATCCACAAACCCAGCACTACAGAAAGCTCTAGAAGGAAAATTACAACCGAGGGAAGTCAGATACACACTTGAAAACACAGGCAATAGATAAAGCCACAACAGTAAACCCCAAAGAAGAGAAGTACACACACACTACCACCAAAAATAACAGGGATGAAGAATCACTGGTCATTAATATCCCTTAATATCAACGGACTTAATTCACCTATAAAAAGACATAGACTTACAGAATGGATACAAAAGCAGGACCCATCTTTCTGCTGCATACAAGAAACACATCTCAAATTCAAAGACAGACACTACCTAAGAATAAAAGGCTGGGAAAAGACTTTTCAATCAAATGGTCTTAAGAAACAAGCAGGGGTAGCCATCCTGATATCCAACAAAATAGACTTCAAACTAAAATCAATCAAAAGAGATCAAGAAGGACATTACATCCTCGTCACAGGAAAGATCGACCAAGATGAAGTTTCAATTCTGAACATATATGCCCAAACACAAGGGCACCCACATATGTAAAAGAAACATTACTAAAGCTTAAACCACATATAAAACCCCACACATTAATAGTGGGAGATCTCAACACCCCACTTTCACCACTGGACAGATCTCCCAAATCGAAACTTAACAGAGAAATAAAGGACTTAACTGATGTCATGACCCAATTGGACCTAATAGATATCTACAGAACATTCCATCCTAACAAGAAAGAATATACTTTCTTCTCAGCACCCCATGGAACTTTCTCTAAAATCGACTACATACTTGGCCACAAAGCAAATCTCAACAGATACAAAACAATCAGAATAACCTCCTGTGTTCTATCAGACCACCATGGTTCAAAGCTAGATTTCAACAACAACAAAAACTACAGAAAACCTACAATCTCATGGAAACTGAATAATGCTCAACTGAATCACCAATGGGTTAAGGAAGAAATAAAGAAAGAAATTAAAGACTTCCTAGAGATCAATGAAAATGAAGACACCACATACCCAAACTTATGGGACACTATGAAAGCAGTGTTAAGAGGGAAATTCATAGCACTAAATGCCCACATAAAGAAGTTGGAGAAATCCCACACTAGTGAATTAACAGCACATTTGAAAGCTCTAGAACAAGAAGAAGCAAAGTCTCCCAGGAAGAATAGACGCCAGGAAATTATCAAAGTGAGAGGTGAAATTAATAAATTAGAAACTAAGAGAACAATACAAAAAAAATTAATGAAACAAAGAGTTGGTTCTTTGAGAAAATCAACAAGATAGACAAGCCCTTATCCAAACTAACCAAAAGACAGAGAGAGAGAATCCAAATCAACAAAATCAGAAATGAAAAGGGGGACATAACAACAGACATTGAGGAAATCCAGAAAATTATAAGGTCATATTTCAAAAACCTCTACTCCACAAAACTGGAAAACCTAAAAGAAATGGACATTTTTCTGGATAGATACCACATACCTAAGTTAAATCAAGACCAGATAAACTATTTAAATAGTCCAATAACCCCTAAGGAAATAGAAACAGTCATTAAAGGTCTCCCAACCAAAAAAAGCCCAGGACCAGATGGTTTCACCGCAGAATTCTACCAGATCTTCAAAGAAGAGTTAATACCAGGTTTCTTAATATTTCCATTATATATTCTAATTGCTTTCCATTAAGTTATTCTAAGCCTTGACCCTTGTGGTCTTGGAAGGTAGTAGATCTGTTTCAAAGGATGTCTCTGCCTGGCTGTAGCCAGGACATTTTCTCGATAACACTGAGGGTATGAGTTTTCAAAGACTCTTTTCAGATTCAACTTTGCATTGTACATTTGTTTTCTATTTTATTAATTGGTGTCTTCATCAGAATGGCTCCCAACTTTCCACTCCTTGGGCTTTGATATGGTTCCTGAGGGGGTTTTTCTAACTCAGAGCTTTTTCCCCTAACACATGTGGTGAGGTTGCCTCCTCCTGAGACGCATTCACTCTGCTAATCACCCTCTAGTTTGTATGCCATTGAGTTCCCATGATTTAAGATATTCTATATTTATTAAAAATTCAAGTTATTTTCATAAATGCATGTTTAAATCTCTCTTTCTCTTCCCTTCTGTATCCCTGAAGGTCATCACTGTTCTTCCTATAAAATAATTAATAACTTGTTTCTTTGACTATTGACTATGCTGATATTTTAAAAGATGAAATCTTGCAATGAATCACAGGGTGACCTTGAGCTCAGAATCCTCCTGCATCAGCCTCCAGAGTACTGGGACCAGCCTGGGCATGCAACACCACACTTGGTTTGCTGTTATTTTTGAGAGATGTCACTATGGTCATGAGTTTCTAAGCAGGTAGCTGTTTTCCTTCAGTTCTTTAAATACTCTTTATTTGAATGCCATTGTTTTATTGAAAATTACACTGTTTTTCTTGTTCCTCTGAAGTTAATGAAGTGGTTGGGGTCACTGGGTTTTTGTCTTGTTCCCTTTTAAGAATTCTCTCTTGTCTTCAATCTCAGCAGTTTTATGACTTTGCTTGAGTGTGGTGTTTTGGTATTTATCCTAATTTTTAAATTTGTCCTTTAGTGTTCTTTTCAACACCAAGTTTGAAATACTGAAGTTTGACCATGAGACATTTCTGAGTTTCAGTCCTTGTTATGAAGCTTTCTAATATCTAATTACTTCTCTGCTTTTCTTTATCTCCCATTGATTTCTCTCAGAGATGCATTTGGAGATGTTCTGGTGAATTTGTCAAACTCACCCTTCTGAGCAGTTCACTCAGTCATGGTCATCAGCTGTAGGCTCAACGTTCAAGCTTTTCTTATAGTGTCCACTTTTTGTCACTTTTAAATCTAAAGTTTTATTCAAATAATTGTATGAACCACAGCAATTTAAAATTTCCTGTTATCTCCTATTTTCATATGTGATGATTCTAATTTTATATCTATTTTATTATTTTGGGTTTTGTTACACCTTGTTTTCCCTCAGGTCTAGATGGCTATTTTTTACAATAAAGTTATTTTGAGGATAATAGTGGTGTCTCTTCCTTCAGAATACATACAGCTTTCTTATTTTAGGTAACCATTCTACAGGAATTATCACATATAACACATCACTCCAAACCAAACAGGACCTGAGGTGATTTAATAATACATTATCTTGTGTCTCCTGTCCCAGTTCATGGAAGATCTCCAAAGCATTCAAGAGGGAATGTCAGACCCTTTGCCTGGCTCTTCTAGTTGTTCCCAGTGGAGGTTGGTCCAAGCTACCTGGTCTGCCACCATCAGATGTGGAAACATGGTAGCTACCATTCTGGTTGTTGTTGGATTCACCTCCAACTTTATCAGACACCAACAGAAACTCATCAGTATGGGCCTTTGGCCTGCATCAGAGTGCCTAAGGGAACTTGTGGATCTCTTACTGTGATCTCCACGAGGGATAACTACAGATATTGATGCTCTGGGTCCTCGAGATGAGTGACTTGAGTGTCATGGCCTTGCTGTACCTTCATTCTCCAGATACAGATGGGAAGCACAGAGGAGTGGTGAAAACAGGCACAAGAAAGAGACATGGTAGAGATGACACTGTAGGCTCTAACACAGGTGACATCTAGATCATGAACCATCATGGGAAATGACCACCAGCTCCTGGGAAACCGCAGACTGAAATCAAAATGGTTCATGATCAGGGGTAAGAGGCTTGATTTAAGCCAACAGGTGCATGTTTTCCATTCTTCAGAGCTGGTAAACACTGTCAGCCAGATACTCAGACACCTGTCTGTCCTTCACTTCCATGAGAAGAACTCTGGCCCCTCTAAAGCCAGACTCTGTAGTTCAGGGAACAGGGCTGTGAGGTGTCTTTCTCCTTGTGTCTCAGAAGCAGCATAAGGGCAAGTAGAATCAGATGCTTCAGAACGACGCAATGGAGATTTCGTATATGGATGATTCGGTGTCTTCACATGCTTCTTGTCATGGTGGCTGGAAGTGTCTCCTTCTCACAGCCTTGCCTTCTTACTGATTTTAGTGGAATTGCTTTGAGATTCTCACCATTTAATTGATGTTAGCTATAGGCTTGTTGTGAATTGCCTTTATTATGTTGCAGTATATTCCTTGTATCCTTATTCTCTCCAAGACTATTATCTTGAAGGAATGTTGGATTTTGTCAGTCTTTTGCTGCCTCTAATGAGATGATTATTCTTGTTTCTTTGTTTTGTTTTTAGTTTGTTTATTTAGTGGATTACATTGATTGATTTTCATATGGAAATCCATCCCTCATCTCTGGGATGAAGGCTACTTAATTGGTTATGGTGAATGAACTTTGTGATGTGTTCTAGGATTCAGTTTGCAAGCATTTTATTGGGTATTTTTTCATCTATGTTCATGAGGAAAATTTGTCTGTAATTTTCTTTCTTTGCTGAATCTTTATGTGGTTTAGGTTTTAGGGTGATGGTGGCAATGAATTTGGCAATGCTCCCTGTCTCTAATGTGTGGGATAATTTGAGAAGTATTAGCACTAGCTATTCTTTTAGTCTGGTAAAATTCTGTGCTAAAATCATCAATGCAATCCCTATCAAAATTCAAACACAATTCTTTACAGACTCCAATATAACAATACTCTACATCATATGGGGAAACAAACAGGATAGCTAAAACAACCCTGAACAATAAAAGAATGGATGTCATAATCCCTCATTTCAAGCTGTTGCTATAGAGTCCTACTAATAAAAACCTCATGATGTGAACATTAAAAACAGACACATCCATCAATGAAATTGAATCAAAGACACAGACATGAATCCACATACCTATGGACATCAGATTTTTTATGAAGAAGCCAAAATTATACAATGGAAAAAAGAAAGCATCTTCAACAAATAGTGCTGTCATAACTGAATGTCAGTATATAAAAGAATACAAATAAATCCATATTTGCCACCCAGCACAAATCTTAAGTCCAAATGGATTAAAAATCTCAACATAAAACCAGATACACTGAATCTGATAGAAGAGAAAGTGTAAAATATCTTTGAACACATTGGCACTGGAGAGAACTTTCTGAACAGAACACTCATAGCACAAGCACTAAGATCAACAATTAATAAATGGGATCTTATGAAAATGAAAACTTCTGCAGGACAAGAACACTGTCAATAGGACAAAATGGAAGCCTACAGCATGGGAAAAGATTTTTGCCAACTCCAAATCTGATAGAGGGCTAATATTCAAAATATATAAAGAACTCAAGAAACCAGACATCAACAAACCAAATAATACAATTTAAACATTGGGTACAGATCTAAACAGAAAATTCTCAGTACAGGAAACTCAAATGCTGAGAAACAGAAAAAGAAACAGATAAATCCTTAGCCATCAGGGAGATGAAAATCAAAAGGATCCTGAAATTCTGTCTTAAACCTGTCAGAATGGCTAAGATCAAAATCACAAGTGATAGCTCATGCTGGAGTGGAGGTGGAGCAAAAGGGACATTCCTCCATTGCTGGTGAGAGTGAAAACTTGTACTGCTGCCATGGAAATCAATATGACATTTCCTCAGAAAACTGGAAATTGATCCTCCTTAAGACCCTGATACAACACTCTTTGGCATATACCCAAAGAACTCTCTATCCTATCACAAAGACACTTACTCAACTATGCTCATAGAAGCCTTATTGTTAATAGCTAGAAACTGGAAACAACCTATTGGTCACTCAACTGAAGAGCAGATAAAGTAAATGTGGTACATTTACTCAATGGAGTATTACTCAGCTGCTAAAAACATGACATCATGAAATTTGGAGGCAAATGGTTGGAACTAGAAAAAAATCATCCTGCATGAGGTAATGCAGGCAAGAAAGATAAACAAGGTATGTACTCACTTATAAGTGAATATTAACTGTTAAGTAAAAGGTAAGCATGATACAACCCACAGACCCAGAAAGGCTAAGTAACAAGAAGGGCTCCAATGGGGGAGGTATACAGATCTCCCTGGGAAGGGGAAATGGAATAGATTTTGTAGGTGGACTGGGGGCTGTTGGGAATGGGAACAGGAGGGATCCTGTTAGAATGGGGAGGGATGGAGGGAGACAGTATAGGAAGAGGCATTTTGGGGGGGCATTTGGGGATAATTTGTGTAAACTTAGTGCAACAGAAACTGCCAGATTCTAAAAAGGTGACCCTAGAAAAGACTCCTAATAATAGAAGATACATAGACTGAACTGGCCATCTCCTGCAACCAGGACACTTCCATTGGTGGGACTGGGACACCAACCAGCCACAAAACCTTCAACCTACAATCTGTCTCCCTAAAAGATGTGTGAGGGCAATAGAGGTACAGAACTTGTGGGAATGGGCAATAAATAACTGGTCTAGTTTGAGGCCCATACCAGGAAAGGGAGCCTATGCCTAACATTGTCAGAATGACCAGGAATCAGAGGAAGGACAGCCCAGAAATCCAGGATAGAAAAAAATCAATAAAATAATTCCTAATCATATTCTGCTATACTCATATATTGTGCCTAGTCCAATCTGCATCTTGGAGGCCTTCTCCAATAGCTGATGGGAGTATATGCAGAAATTCATAGTCCAACATTATGTACAGAGGGAACCCAAAGTGGCAATCTCTATCAGGTCCTTTCCCTCAGAGCTCCAGGAATCCCATGGAAGAGGGGGAGGAAGAACTGTTGGAGCCAGATCAGTTGAGGACTAAAAGAACATGGCCCACAGAATCAACTAAATGGGACTCATAAGGACTCACAGAGACTAAAGCAGTAATTGCAAAGTCTACATGGATCTGAGCGGGGTCCTCTGCAATTATGTTAGAGCTATGAGCTTGGTGACTTTTGGGACTCCTAATGTTGGAGTGGTAGTGTCTCTGACTCTTCTGTCTGTCCTTGGGACCCTTTTCCTCCTACAGGGTTGCCTTGATCAGCCCTGATGTGAGAGTTTGTGCCTAGTCTTATTGTATGTTGTTATGCCATGTTTGGTGGATATTCCTTGGAGGCCTGCTCTTTCTTAAAGGGAAAGAGAAGAGGAATCAGTCTGGGGTAGAGACAGGACTGAGAAGAGTAGAGTGAGTAGAAACTTCTGTTGGGGTGTATTGTATTAGAAAAGAAAAAAAGAAAAAATTGATAAGAACAATGGTGAAGATTCAGCTCAGGTGGTTACAAATCATCCACAGCCCAGCCTGGGTTCTTAAGACCCTGGTAGGCAGGAAGACATCCACAATCCATCTGATGCCACTCATCTCAGATTTGTGCAAACAACCCACAGCCCAGCCTGGGTCCTCAAGACCTAGGCTGGTAGGAAGACAGTAATGTCAGGAAGGTAGACAGCAGTGTCAGGAAGGTACATCCCATTATAATGAGCAAATATGTGGTAGAGAAATGGGAGAGAAAGTAAAGAGGAATGATGCATGTGCTGTGGAAAGAGGTAGAACAGAACTGAAGGCAGTGAGTAATAGATTGATATGGGAGGCCTTCTTGCCACCCAGGGCCATGGTGATGTCCAGACCCAGGCTGCTGCCAAGGGCCATGTCTGGGTCCATGGTCCTCCCACAGCCATGGTCTTTGTGGCCATCTATGTCCCATGTAGCCATCAAAGGCCACAATGATGCTGTGTCTGATATGCCACCAGTGGCCATGTAGGTGTCCAAGAGCCATTTTGCTGTTGGATCCATACTGATCTCCATGGTCATGGTGTCATCCAGCCCCAAGCTGCCACAGAGGGCCATGTCTGGGTCTGTAGCCCAACAACAATCAGGGTCTGCATTGATATCTGTGATACCTGTTGCAACAGGGATCAGTATGGTTGTCCAGGGTCTGATCAGCCACCAGGGACCATGTTGGTGCCCTGGGGCCATGCTGTATCTGGAGCCATAGAGACCTAACTGATGCATACTGCTATCTAGTGCCGTAAAACATCTAGGCCAAGGTTGCACCTGGGTGCCATGTCTGGGTCTACAGCCTTATTGCAACCAGGGTCTGGGTTGATTTCCATGACTCCTGTCAACATGAGGGCCATGTAGATTCCGGGTCTAGGCTACTACCTGGGGCTGTGGTATATGAAGGCCACACCACCAGTGGAGCCATGCCAATCTCGATAGCCTATGTTGATATCTTGGACCATGGTGACATTCAGACTCAGGCTACTACTGAGGACCATGTCTGGGCCCATTATCCTCTTGCAGCCAGAGTCCATGTTGATGTCTGTGGCCCATCAGGGGCCAGTTGGAGGCCCAGGGTCACAACTTGTGGCCTTGTTGGAGACTGAAGGCCATGTTTCAGAGGGGGACATACAGATCTGAGTGTATTGTGCTACCCCTCAGGGCCATGGTGTTGTCCTGGCTCTGGCTACTGCTGAGGGCCATCTGTGTTCATGGCACTAAAAAATGGCTCAACTACAATCCAAGCCCACAGGTGGTGTTATTCCACCCTAACATCTATGATATCAAGAACCTGCTGGAGCTGGTAAAGGGACTGGTCCAGTAAAATGATACGTACAAGATCTCCATGACTCAGGATGGTTGAGGGATATGCTGAGAGAGTTTTTTTTTGAAGACCAGTGATGAAGGTGTACCAGAAACCAGAAGTCTTGACTCAGACCAATGACTCATTGCAGTAAAGATTTGCAAGTATAGCTGATTGGACAAAAGGGTATGCTGTGTGAAACACTTCAGCTCCCAAAGCCATCAGGACTAATGAAGAGGTGTTGGAGATGTGGGAAACATGGAGGGGCAAAGAGATTTGTTTATTTGTTTTGTTAAGTTTTTTATTTTGCTTTTTTATTTCTTTTTTGTTTTTGTTTGTTTGTTTTTTGTTTGCTTGCTTGCTTATTTTGTTTTGGATTTGTTTGATACTTTAAAATATTCTTTGGGGGGCACTAAAGGGATAAGTGTAGGATATAGAGGGTTTGGGAGGTGGGCAGAATTAGGGTACATGATGTGAAGGTCCCATAGATTCAATAAAGAAATTGTGTTAAATTAAAAAAAAATGGTGAGAATGGAAAAAATGCAATATATTATATCTGCTTTAGACTTTAACAGATTTTTTAAAATACACTATAGAATGCCTTATGTAAATAAACTTGAAAAGGAAAAAGAGAGAGAGAGATGTAGCTTTGTTGGATGAAATGTGCCACTAGTGTTAGGCTTTGAGGTTTCAAAAGCCCATGTTAAGTCCAGAGTTTCTCTCTTGGCCAGCGAATCACAACCAAGCTCTCAGCTATTTTTCCCATATTATACATGAGACTGTGCTCCCCACCATGATGATTATGGACTAAATCTTTGAAACTGTAAGCAAGCCCCCAATTTAATGTTTTCTTCAGAAGAGTTCTTGGTCATGGTGTCTCTTCACAGCAATAGAGCAGTGATTAAGACAACCAATTTACCTTTCTTCTATAACTTGCCTTATTCATGGTGTTTTGTCTTAGCAATTGAAGAGTAACTAAGACAAATACACTTTCTTCTTTATAGCCCAGGAAACCTTCTGCTAATTTGACTACATATTATATATAATGCAAAGCAAGTCTCAACATATAAAAGAAAACTAAAATAATACACTGGATTCTAACTTGAAATCCATGAATTAAAGCTGGATATCAACAACAATAGAAACAGCAAACTTATGGAAACTGAAATACTCACTACTTACTGAAAATTGGGTCAAGACAGAAATCAAAAAGAAAGTTAAAAACTTTTAATAACTGAATGAAAACACAGCATATCTTAATCTATGGGACAAAATGTAGGCAGTTCTAATCAGGAGAGTGGGCCATACATCATGCCTGGAAGAAACAGTAGAGCTGGTCCTGGTGATGTGAGTGTGGGTGAGCCAGGCCAAGGGTATGAGAGCAGGAGAAATGGCCCTTCTCTTTGTTGCCTGATGTTTTGGGTGAGCTAGCTAAGGCAGTGCTGTAGAGCTCCCCCTGGCTGTGTAGATGAGGGAAAGCTGATGGGATGACCAACCTAACTACCACCCAGGCCCAGAACCAGGTTATGAGTTAGCCCACTCCAACATCCACCTCATCTATGAACTGCTGGAACATGTGAAGGGACTGGACCTGCTGATCCAAAGCTTCAGGATCTCTGTGACACAAAACAGCAATAGGATATCCAGGAGGAATCCCAGTGAGAGCCCAGTATCAATAGGGTAGCAGAAGTCAGAGGACTGAAGCCAGATTAATGATCCATTGCAATGAACACTTACAAGTAAAGATGTATGGACTAAGGGTATACTATGTGACTCACTGGGCCAAACTATAGCTTCCACACTGAGTTTTTTTTTTCTTTTGTGGTTGGTTGGTTGCTTGAGATTCTTTGGTTTTGGTTTGTTTCTTGGTTATACTTTAAATTGGGGGGGTGTTGGGGAGTAATGTTGTAAAGACAGAGGCAAGGGGACAGGGAGATGAGTGGGATGAGAATACAAGGTATGAAATCCACAAAGAATCAATAAGAAGTTTTTTTTAAAGGCAACATCATAGCACTAAATGCCTAGATCAAAAAACAAACAAATGAACAAACAAAAAAACTTGAAGCAATCTCATACTTAACTATAAACCCGAATGCTCTAGAAAAACAAGAATGAGTAATATGCCTAAAGAGTAGATGGGAAGACAATCATCCTCTGTGACCAGTGACCAATGAAGCCATAAGCCCACCCTGAACCACTGGAAACATGTAAGGCCCATCTCTGGACTGGGAAGATCTGTTCTCTAACTCCTAGGCCCCGAGGGGGGACATTATATACTCCTTCCCCTGCCTCCCAGCCAGTGCAGCCCCAGAGACTAGGCATCAGATTCTTCCCCTGCCTCACTCTACAGCCTGTGAAAGAGATGTCCCAACTTTACAAAGGAACTTTGGATGACTGTCCAGGATGCCAGCTGTCTCTGTCTATCCTCACAAGACTCCCAAAAGTTGCTTGCATCCTTCTCCCATTTCTCAGGTAATATTATATCCTACTGAGGACTTTGATGTAGTTAAAAACTAGATAGTTATAATTTTCCTTAGTTATGATAAAAGATAAGTTAGATATGAAACCTTAGACTCACAAATATAGGATAGACAGTATTTCTTTTTTAATTTTGCCAAATACAAATGGACTAGATATTATAACTATAATTCTTGCTTGATAATTGTTTTGTTATAAGTAATTTTACTATGCTAAAGTTAAAACCTTCTTTTTTGAAAAAAGAAAAGGGGAAGTGCTGTGGATATCACTGTATGCTGTGAATGTATTTCTCTGATTGGTTAATAAATAAAGTGCTGATTGGCCAGTAGCCAAATAGAAAGTATATGTGGGACAAAGAGAGAGGAGAATTCTGGGAACAGGAAGGCTGGGTCAGGAGAGGCCAGTCTGACATCCAGAGAATAGCATGTAACAGGCAAGGAACATGTGTCAACATACAGATTAACAGAAATGGGCTGAATTTAAGTGTAAGAGCTAGGCAATAGTTAGCCTCAGCTATTGGCTGAACAGTTTTAATTAGTACAAGCCTCTGTGTGTTTACTTGGATGCAAGCCACCACAAAGCTGTGGGAGCTGGACAGGAACAAAAAAAAACACTTCAGCTACAATCCCCTGTGGCATCAGTGACCACAGGAGCCATAAACCCACCCTCCACCAATTGGGCACAGGTAAGGCCCCATCTCTGGACTGGGAAGACCAGTTCTCTAACCCCAACACCCCAGGGACACATTCCATGCTACTCTCCCTATCCATTATAGCTCCAGAGACTGGGCAGCTACCTCTTCCCCTGTCCCATCTCCAAGACAACCATGCCCTGTGACACCAGTAACCACCATAGTCATAAGTCCACCCTGCACTGATTAGGAACAGTCAACCATATCCTGCAGCACCAGAGACTACTGGAGCCATAAGCCCACCCTGAACTAATTGGGAATAGCTGTTCCCTAATAGAGAGCTCACCAGTGCCAATTGGACTAAGAGCTGCTCCCTGAGATGCAGAGTCCATCAGCACCAATTGGACAAGGAGCCCCGATTAGACCAAGAGATCCCATAGGACAAAGAATATCAGTTGGACCGAGAGGCTCCCTGAGACCCAGACACTGCTTATACTGAGTGGAGGAAGAGATGAGTAGATGCCAGTGCAAAAATACAGTCAACAACAAATACCAATATGGCATAATCAGAACCTAGTAGTTCTACATCAGTAAGCCCTGAACATCCCAACAGAGAAGAAGCAGAAGAAATTGACCTTAAAATGTCTTTGAGAAGATGATAGAGGCATTTAAAGAGGAAATGAAAAATTTCCTTAAGGAAACAAAAAAATAAGAACAAAAAATTGGAAGAAATCAATAAATCCCTTAAAGAAAGCCAATAAAATCAAGAAAAGTCAATCAAACAAGTGAAGGAAAGAGTTCAAGAATAGAAAACTAAAATAGAGACAATAAAGAAGACACAAACTGAGGGAATGCTGGAAATAGAAAATCGGAGTAAATGAACGGGAACTACAGAAGCAAGCATAACCAACAGAATATAAGAGATAGAAGAGAGAATCTCTGGCATTGAAGATACCATAGAGCAAATAGATTCGTCAGTCAAAGAAAATACCCAGGCCAAAAAAGTCATAACACCAAATGTCTAGGAAATTTGGTACACCATAAGACCAAACATAAGAATGACAAGGATAGAGGAAGGAAAAGAATACCAACTTAAAGGCACAGAAAATATATTCAACAAAATCATAGAAGAAAACTTTCCCAACTTAAAGAAGAAAATGCCTATGAAGATACAAGAAGCTTATAGACACCAAATAGACTGATCCAAAGAAAAAGTCCTTCTCCACATAATAATCAAACCACTAAACATACAGAATAAAGAAAAAATATTAAGAGCAGCAAAGGAAAAAGGCCAAGTAACATATAAAGGTACACCCATCAGAATAACACCTGGCTTCTCAATGGAGACTCTGAAAGCCAGAAGGTCCTGGACAGACATTATGCACACACTCAGAGATCATGGATGCTAACTCAGACTATTATAACAAGCAAAACTCTCAATTGCAATAGATGGAGTAAACAAAGTATTCCATGATAAAAACAGATTTAAACAATACCTAGCCACAAATCCAGCCTTACAGAAAGCACTAGAAGGAAAAATACCACCAAAGGAAGTTAAATAAACCCATGAAAACACAGGCACTAGATAATCCCACACCAACAAATACCAAAGAAGGGAAACACACAACTGTAACACAAATTTTCAAAGGTCTTAATAATAAAAGCAAACCCGAAGCCAGGTATTGGGGTGAATCCTGAAAGATCAGTGAAACAGAACAAGTTACATCCAATCTCATCTTGCCAATTCCTAAGCTGATCTGGTTTCCTCAAACTGGAAGCCTCTGTGTCCTCATCCTAATGGATCTCAGCTGAAATGCTGCCAAAAGCCTAAAATCTTAACAAGCCAGAAGCTTCTATTTCTGATCCTGACACCTTACATACTTTTCTGCTTCCTGCCATCACTTCCTGGGATTAAAGGCATGTGTCACCATGTCTGGCTGTTTCCAGTGTGGTTTTGAACTCACAGAGATCTGGATGGATGTCTGCCTCCCAAATGATAGGATTAAAGGTGTGTGCCACCATTTTCTGGCTTCTATTTCTGTCTAGTAGCTGTTTTGTTCTCTGAGCCCAGATAAATTTATAAGGGTGCACAATATATCGGGGGACAAAATAGCACACAACACTACCACCAAAAGAGCAGGAATTAACAGTCACTGGTCATTAATATCCATTAATATTAATGGTCTCAATTTACCATAAAAAGACACAGGCTAACAGAATGGATACAAAAACAGGATCCATCCTTCTGCTATATACAAGAAACACAACTCAACTTCAAAGACAGACACTACCTCAGAGTGAAAAATTGGGGAAAGACTTTTCAATCAAATAGACTTAAGAAGCAAGCTGGTATAGCTATCCTAATATCTAATAAAATAAACTTCAAATTGAAACCAATCAAGAGAGATCGGGAAGGACATTACAAGGAAAATACACCAAGATGAAGTCTCAATTCTGAACATTTATGCCCCAAATGCAAGGGCACCTACATTTGGAATAGAAATATTACTGAAACTTAAATCACACATCAAACAACACACACTAGTAGTGGGAGATTCCAACACTCTACTCTCACCAATGGACAGGTCTGCCAGATAGAAACATAATGGAGAAATAAGAGATCTAACAAAAATTATGACTCAAATGGTCTTAATAAATATCTACAGAATATTCCATCCTAACACAGAAGAATATACCTTCTTCTCAGCACCCCATGGAACTTTCTCTAAAATTGACAACATGCTAGGTCACAAAGCAAATCTCAACAGATACAAAAAAAGTGGAATAGCCTACTGTATTTTGATGGACCCCTGGGTTTAAAGTTAGATTTCAGCAAACACAAAAATTACAGAAAGCCTACAATCTCATGGAAATTGAATAATGTCCAACTGAATCACCAATGAGTAAGGAAGAAATAAAGAAATAAATTAAAGATTTCCTAGAATTAAATGAAAATTAAAGTACAACATACCCAAACTTATGGGACACAATGAAAGCAGTGCTATGAGGAAAATTCATAGCACTAAATGCCCATATAAAGAAGATGGAGAAATCTCACACTAGTGACTTAATAGCACACCAAAGAGCTCTAGAACAAAAAGAATAAAACTTACTCAGGAAGAATAGACACCAGCAAATAACCAAATTGAGGCTGAAATCAATAAAATAGTAACAAAGTGAGCAATAAAAAGAATCAATGAAAAAAGGAGTTGGTTCTTTGAGAAAATCAAGAAGATAGGCAAGCCCTTATCCAAATTAACCAAAAGGCAGGAGAGAGAGAGAGAGAGAGAGAGAGAGAGAGAGAGAGAGAGAGAGAACATCCAAGTTAACAAAATCAGAAATAAAAAGGGAGACATATGAAAATAAGGAAATCCAGAGAATCATCAGGTCATACTTCAAAAAACCCGTACTCCACAAAATTGGAAAATATAAAAGAAATGGACAATTTTCTGTTTTCTGGATAGGGACCATATACCAAAGTTAAATCAAGATGAGATAAACTATTTAAACAGACCAATAACACCTAAGGAAATAGAAATGGTAATTAAAAGTCTTCCAACCAAAAAAATAAAAATAAAAATAAAAAAATAAACCAGGACCAGATGGTTTCAGTGCAGAATTCTTCCAGATTTTCAAAGAAGAACTAATTCCAATACTCTTCAAATTTTTCCACACAATAGAAACAGAAGGAACATTACCAAACTTTTTGTAAGGCTACAGTTACCCTGATACCCAAAACACACAAAGATGCAACAAAGAAAGAGAATTAAAGAACAATCTCCTTAATGAACATTGATGCAAAAGTACTCAATAAAATATTGGCAAACTGAATCCAAGAACACATCAAAAAATTATCAACCATGACCAAGTAGGCTTCATTCCAGAGATTCAAGGATGGTTCAACATACAAAAATCTGTCAATGTAATACATCATATAAATAAATTGAAAGAAAGATACACATGATCATCTCATTAGATACTGAAATAGCCTTTGACAAAATTCAACACATCTTCATGATAATGGTCCTAGAGAGATCAGAAATACAAAAAACATACCTAAAGATAATAAAGGCAATTTACAGCAAGCCAACAGCCAACATCAAACTAAATGGAGAAAAACTCAAAGTGACTCCACTAAAATCAGGAACAGTACAAGGATGTCCACTCTCCCCATATTGATTCAATATAGTTCTTGAAGTTCTAGCTAGAGCAATAAGACAACAAGAGATCAAAGGGATAGATATTGGAAAGGAAGAAGTCGAACTTTCACTATTTACAGACGATATGATAGTATACATAAGCAACCCCAAACATTCTACCAGGGAATTCCTACATCTGATAAACACCTTCAGTAATGTGGCAGAATATAAGATAAACTCAAAAAAATCAGTAGCCCTGCTATATACAAATGATAATTTGGCTGAGAAAGAAATCGGAGAAACATCATCCTTTACAATAGCCACAGATAATATAAAATACTTGGGGTAACTCTAACTAAGCAATGGAAGGATCTGTATGATAAGAACTTTAAGTCTCTGGAGCAAGAAATTGAAGAAGATATCAGAAAATGGAAAGAACTCTCATGCTCATGGGTAGGTGGATTAACAGTAAAAATGACAGTCTTATCAACAGCAGTCTACAGATTCAATGCAATCCCCATCAAAATCCCAACACAATTCTTCACATACTTGGAAAGAACAATACTCAACTACATATGGAAAAAAAACAAAGAAATAAAAAAGAGAATCTTATACAATAAAGCAACTTCTGGAGGCATCACCATCCCTGATCTCAAAATCTATTATAGAGCTATAGTAATAAAAATAGTATGGTACTGACATAAAAACCAACATGTGGACAAATGGAATTTAATTGAAGACCCTGACAATAATCTGCACACCTATGAACACATGATTTTTGACAAAGACCTCAAAATGGTACAATGAAAAGAAGAAAGCATCTTCAACAAATGGTGTTGTAATAACTGGATGTCAACATGTAGAAGATTGCAAATAGACCAATATCTGTTGCAATGAACAAAACTCAAGTCCAAGTGGATCAAAGACTTCAACATAAATCCAATTACATTGAACTTGATAGAAGAGAAAGGATTGAATAGATTGGCACAGGAGACCACTTCCTAAATATAGTATCCATTAGTACAGGCACTGAGAGTAACAATTAATACATGAGACCTCCTAAAACTGAGAAGCTTTTGTAGGTCCAAGCACATGGTCAATTAGACAAAATGACAGCCTACAGAATGGGAAAAGATCTTCATCAAATCCACATCTGACAGAGGACTTGTGTCTAAAATATATAAAGAATTCGAGACACTAGACATCAAAATACTGAACAATCCAATCAAAAAAATGGGCTACAGAGCTAAACAGATAATTCTCAGGAGAAGAACCTCAAATGGCCAAAGATATTTAAGGAACTGTTCAACATCCTTTGTCCTCGGGGAAATGCAAATCAAAATGACTCTGAGATACCATCTGAACAACTGTCAGAATGGAAAAGATCAACAACACTGATAACAGCTTATGTTGGAGAGGATACAGAGCAAGGGGAACACTCCTCCACTCTTGGTGGGAGTGTAAACTGGTACAGCCACTTTGGAAATCAGTATGGTGGTTTCTCAGAAAACTGCGAATCAGTCTACCTCAAGACCCAGCTATACTACTCTTGAGCATATACCCAAGGATTACTTAATCATACCACAAGGACACATGCTCAACTATATTGATAGCAGCATTATTTGTAACAGCCAGAATGTGGAAACAATCTAGATGTCCCTCAACTGAAGAATGGATAAAGAAAATGTGGCACATATATACACTGGAGTACTTCTCAGCAGTAAAAAACAATGACATTATGAAATTTTCAGGTAAATGGATGGAACTATAAAATATTATCCTGAGTGAGGTAACCCAGTTCAGAAGGACAAACATGGTATGTACTCACTTATAAGTCAATACTAGATTAAAGC
The DNA here is from genome assembly GCF_004664715.2 of Peromyscus leucopus. Classification (NCBI taxonomy): domain Eukaryota; kingdom Metazoa; phylum Chordata; class Mammalia; order Rodentia; family Cricetidae; genus Peromyscus; species Peromyscus leucopus. The sequence continues at coordinate 5,973 of NW_023504610.1, read as the reverse complement.
AAAGGATAACCAGACTACAATTCATAGCTCCAGAGAAGCTAGCTAACAAAGAAGATCCTAAAAATGATACATAGATCTCTCAGGGAGAGAGAAATAGATAAGATCTACCTGAGCAAACTAGGGGTGAGGGGGGCTAATGTAAGGCAAGGGATGGGGGATGAGAACATAAGAGAATGTAAGGTTTGAGCTGGAACAGGGAAAAAGTGGGAGAGCAAGGAAAGAGATATCATGGTAAATGAAGACATCATGGGAATAGGGAGAAACAGGGTGTTATAGAAGTTCCCTGTAATCTACAAGGATGATCCCACCTTAGACTACTAGCAATAGTCGAGAGGGTGCCTGAACTGGTCTACTCTGGTAATCAGATTAGTGAATACCCTAACTGTCATTATAGAGCCCTCATCCAGTAACTGATGGAAGCAGAGGCAGAGATCCATGGCAGTGTGCCAGGCCAAGCTCCAGGAGTCCAATTGATGAGAAAGTAGGGATTCTATAAGCAAGGGACATAGAGATCATGATGGGAAAATGTACAGAGATAGCCAGCCAAACTAGTGGAAACACATGAACTGTGGACCAACAGCTGTGGAGCCCCCATGGGACTGGACTAGGCCTTCTAGATAGGTGACACAATTGTTTAGCTTGAACTGGTTAGGGGCCCCCCAGGCAGTGGGATCAGGATCTGTCCCTGGTGCATGAATGGGCTTTTTGGAGCCCACTACCTATGGTGAGACACCTTGCACAGCCTTAGTACAGGGAGCAGTGATTTCGACCTGCCTCAACTGAATTTACCAGGTTCTGCTGACTCCCCATGGGAGACCTTGCCTTAGAAGAGTTGGGAATGTAGAGTGGACTGTGGGGGAAGGCTGGGGTACAGGAAAAGGGAGGAGAGGGGGATCTGTGGTTGGTATGTAAAATGAATAGAAAAGTTCTTAATAAGAAAAGAGTAGATGGGAAGAAATAATCAAATGCATGGCTGAAATAAATAAAAAAGAACCAAATCACATCAAAAGAAAAAATATTAATACTCATTGAAAAAGGGTTGGTTCTGTGAGAAAAGCTATATGGCTGACAAACACTTTATCAAATTGAACAAAAGACTGTGAAAGAGTTCCCAGATTAATAAAATTAGAAATGAAAAGAGAAACATTATAATAGATACTAAGGAAGTCCAGAAGATGATTACAACATACTTGAAAATTCTACAGTCTGCTAAGCCTGATGGCACAGGAGGCAGAGGCAGATGGATATCTTTGAGTTCAAGGTGTGTATTTTGTTGTTATTCGAAATGTTCTTATTTCTGTAATTGAGATTTTCACGCCAGCAGTTAGTTTGTTGGATGAAGTTTTTGTAGATGTAACCAACAGAAGATCTGAAAAATGAATTTGAGACAATAAAGAAAACACATGCTGAGGGAATGCTGGAAATAGAAATCCTGACTAAACGAACAGGAACTACAGAAACACGCATAACCTACCGATTGCAAGAGATGGAACAGAGAATCTCTGACACTGAAGACACGATAGAGAAAATAGATTAGTCAGTCAAAGAAAACACTAAAGAACAAAAGAAAGGTGGATGCTGAAGCCCATCCGTCAGATGAGCCTGTGAACGAGGAACCAGTGACAAAAAAGAAAAAAAAGATGGAAAGCAAATCCAAAAATAGTACCGAGGTGCCAAAGGATGACAGTAAGATGGAGGAGACTAAGGGGGACAATAAAAAGCAAAAATACTTCCATTAAAAAAGTGTGCAAAGAAAGAAAAGAAAACCTCAAAAAAGGTAAATCAAGTAAGTAAGAAAGGCAGCAGACCTGCTCAGGAGATGCAGAAGGAGACAGCTCCGGCAGAGCCTCCTTCCATGGACCTGGCTCAGGAGGAGGTCTCTTCCGGTCCTGTGCTCACTCAGGTGGTGGTCACCCCTACAGGCTCTACTCAGCCTGGGCTTCCTTCTCCCATGGATATTGCTCAGACTGGGCCTGTTCAGATGGAGCTGCCTCGCCTCCTGCCCTGGAGCCTGCTCAGAGGGAGCTGCCTTCTCCCCTAGAGCTTCCTCAGAGGGAGCCGCCTCCTCCCGTGAGCCTCCAAAGATGGAGCAGCCTCTTCCCATGGAGCTTACTCAGATGGAACAGCCTCCTCCCATGGAGCCTGATCAGATGGAGCCGCCTCCTCCCATGGAGTCTCAGTGGGGACATTGTCAGAAGAGGCTGCTTTGTCCTTAGGACCATGCTCAGATGGAGGTTGCTCAGACAGGGCCTCCTCATATGGGATCTGTTCAGAAGGAGCCTCCTGCTGTCATGGAGCCACCTCTTCAAGTGAAACCAGTCACCAAAAGGTCTTCTCCCCGAAAAGAGAGTACCAAGGAGAAGTTGGGCATGCGGAGTGAGGTGGTGTGGCAGGAGCAAGTCCTTATTGAAGTTGGCTTAGTGCCTATTAGAGATAGCCAGCTTCTGAAGGGAAGCAGGCATGAACAGGATCATCCAAAGGGAAACTCAAGAAGAAACGAGACACCCAAGGACCAAGAAATTGGCTCTGATGGGGAAGGAAATAAAATGGCCCCTCTCAAGAAAGTGGGAACAGAGGAAGCTGGCAAGAGTCTAGCTATACTTGCTGCTCCCAAGGAATCTACCAGTGTCTTATCCTTGGAACAAAACTCAAATGGGTCAGGTGGTGAAACGTTACATGCTAAGTGTCAGACTGGTTCAGCTGGGCTTTGTGAAATGGAAGTGGACACTGAGCAGAACCCAGAGAGTGTCCCTGTGAAAGCCTCAGCACCCAAACCAGCGTCACCATTGCCTCCTGTCCCATCACCAACTGTAACGGCCTCGCCTCCTATCACTTTGGCTGAAAACGAGTCACCGGACATTGATGAAGACGAAGGCATCCACAGTCATGATGGAAGTGACCTGAGTGATAATATGTCCGAGGGAAGTGATGATTCTGGGCTGCATGGGGCTTGGCCAGTGCCACAAGAAGCAAGTTCAAAAAGTGGGAAGGAGGGGTTGGCAGTTAAAATAACCGAGGGAGAGTTTGTTTGTATTTTCTGTGATCGGTCTTTCAGAAAGGAAAAGGATTACAGCAAGCACCTCAATCGCCATCTGGTTAATGTATACTTCCTTGAAAAAGCATCCAAGGGGCAGGAGTAGTGAGCCGGCCGGTGGAGGGCAGCTCATCACAGTTTGTAAGCATTGCCTCACTTTTAGTTTAAGGCAGTAGACACACACAAGCTTGCTTTAATTAGTGTCCAGTGCTGATTTTTAAGTGACATTATTTCCTTAGGACTGTATGTGTTACCTAGTGACTTGCAAAAACCTTAGCAAATCCTAGGGAGTTAATGTAAGAAAACAGATACTTAATCTGTTAGCTTGTGCAGTGCAGTGAAGAAAGGCGGGATGGTAGGTGACATTCTCCGGGGTGTCTACCTGTGTGGAACCCATCGGGTGTTCTGTCCTTTTCACTTCACTTGCTATTTTTAGTTCCTTGTTTAGGATGATAAAAATTGGCGTAGCAAATTACTTGAAGAATTTGCCTGCTTTATATAAGTAAAGTTAGCACTTAAGGTTTCTTTAGAGATGAGAAAAGACATTTAAATTGAAGAAAAATTCTTTCAACAGTGGACATTGTATCTGTCCAGGTAATTGCTTCCTGACTTATGGTCGATATTTTGTGCTTCTATGTTAATCATTATGAAAAGTGATTTTTGGTGGGTTTTTAATTTTTTTTTTATTTTGGTGCTTTACTGACTTAAGATGTTGCACATGGTTTTTTGTTTTTCTTTTTTAACCTATGCAGTTAATTCCCCCTCTAGAGATAGCATTGTGTTTAATAGTAACACTTTATACATATATGCATGTTATTTTTTTTCTTTTTGGGGTTACTTTTAGGCTTGTTTGCAGAAGGGCCATTTTTCTTTGCTGCAGTTGTCTTTTTTGCAGAACAATAGTGTGTGCAAGTTTATGAGCAATGGAACATGCAGGTTCAATCCATTGTTTTTATTTTTTTAATCTTAACCTCTTGATCTATGCCAGAAGCAGTTTCATGTAAGTTATTTTGATGGTGAGCATATGTGTAATTCTACAGCTCTCCGGGTCTGGTTTTTGCAGTAAGCCACTAGATCCCATATTGAACACAATTTAATCTCAGTATCAGCCATTAGAGTTTTTTTACTTTGCTGTTTCTAGCTTATTTCTTACAGAGTGAGAAGTCATTCTTTGAAGAGTTTCTTTTTTCAATAGATGGTTGATGTTGGGATGGTTATTCAAATCAAGTGATGAGTGATGAACTCCAAGTCATCCTTGGAAATAGCAAATCTGTAGCCCAACATAATTATCCTTTAAACTAGAGAATATCACTTGTGAGAAAGCCATCATGGCCACATGGCTGATCTAGAGTGGAGTGCTGAGTTCTGGCAAACAGCTGCATCTTTCTTCCAGTGAGTACCTGAACAGGGCTGATGTGAATTATGTACAGTCCAGATTTTAAGAATCATACTTTCTCAGGGATCTCCACAAACTAGTGGGTGTCCTCGCTGCCCCTGTGAGACAGCCTCTGTATGGGAGAGGCCTCACGTGACTTTGTCCCTGGTGTTCCTCTGGGGACACCTGTGTGAGAAACTGCATGCTCCAGAATCAGCTCTCGTCCTTTGGCCAATGCCGGAGTGTGAAATAGTCCAATGTGGGATTTTTCTTACTGGTAGTAAACAAAGGATGATCCCAATCGGGAATCGTGACTTTTTTTTTTTTTTTGATGGTCATGTTCTGTTTTGAAATAACCTCTGTGTATTTCATTTATTTTCTTTTACCTGGCGATCTCTGAGCAGGCTTCAGATTTTGATAGTTGATGAAAGATACGACAAGCATTAATGTGTGGGTGAAAAGCTTGGTGAAATTCTGAGTGAAATTTTAGTTAAAGTTGGTTGAACTTGGGATTGACTGGGAGGCCAAAGATTTAAAAAGCAGAAGATTCTCTCAAGACACAAGTTGTGTGATAATAGTGTGTTTTGTGTGTGTGAATGAGAATTTGTAAATGTTGAAGTCTAGGCTCCGACAATCATTGTCAGTGCAGGTCAAGCTGCAAGCATTTATGTTTTAAAACTTAAATTATAAAGCTAATTACGTCTTTGTAACAACTAGTTTTAATGTTTATGAGCATATTTTACCTACATTACCTTTTCAGGATGTTGAGAAAGATGCATTACAAGCACAGGCTGGAGGCTGGGGCTAGATGGTTTTGAGGAAGAGGTCTTGGTGGACTCTTTCATAGAGCAAAGGGAAGCAATGCCTTCTGGGAATTGAGCTAATCTTTAAGATTAGAAGTCAAAAACAAAAATATTAAGGAAATGAAAACCTAATTGATCTTTGAAGCATTGTTATGTGGAATTGAGTGGGACTTTTGAGGCCTTTCTTCCAGAAAACAAGGACTTGGTTGTCAGGCCTATATTAGGCCTAAACCTTGGTGCCATGTATTTGTACTTAAATCATTTCAATGGAAAGTGTCTTAGTGATTGGAACTTCTAGTGCAGTTTGGAGTTCTTCCATTTGAAAAATGTGATATTTGCATGGGATTGTTTGAATCTTGTTTTCTAGTCCCTCCCCATCACCATCCTCATAGTCTGAAGGTAGATTTTTCTCTTGATAAAGGAACAAAAAAAGTGAACATCTTGTTTGTAAATTGGTATCTAGTAACTAGTGGTAAACTTGAAATGGTAGAATTCTTTAAAGCCTAATTCTAGGTAGCCTTAGGAAAATGTATCTTAATTATTTTTGAATCTGTATTCACCTTGTTTTTTTTCAAATATCTTAAGTTATATTTTCTTTTTCAGAGCTGCTTCTTATTTGGGGCTCCTTTTTTTTTTTAAATTGAGGCGTAATTCATAAAAGGGTACATTGTTTTGATGAGACTTTTTACAACTGTGGCTGGATGTCTTTCTTTAGTCTTCCAAGAAGGGCCATTTTACTTTTTTAGAGTTACTTTTTAAAG
>NW_023504609.1:0-20938 GCF_004664715.2 Peromyscus leucopus | reverse complement strand
TTTTCCTTAATTCTGTTTGATTGGTTGTCCCAGACAGGCTGTCTTTGTCATTGTAACTGTGTGATATAATCTTGTTATTTCTTTATTTCCTATCATATCTGTAATCCACCTCCCCCCCCAGATAATTATACACTCAGGCTGTTCAGGCTCTTGATTTCATATAGATGTCCATGGCTAGGACAACAGAATTACTCCTCTACAACTCCTCTTTGGTCTGTACATCCACATTAGGGTACCAGTTATGTGTGTGTGACACTACCTGGGAAGACGGGAACAAATGTCTCCTCTCCCCAGATAGGGAACTAACAGAAGGCAGAAGTAAAGGTACCAGTAAAGTCTGACTTTGACCCAATGAGCTTTATTGGGGTGACTTACAGGAATGCGATGAAGAGCAGAAATGACTGAAATTGACGTAACGTGGTGGGGGACAGGGACACACAGGAAATGAAGAAATGATAATCCCAGACATACATACAGAAAACCTGGAATCTGATGGGAACAGGCCAAAACTAGCAGCAACTAGAAAACTTTATTTTATGCATCTGAATTGAGGAGGTGGGTTCATTGTATACATCTGAAGGAAGCAGGCCTAGCTAATCTTAGTGTAGGATTCCTAGGGGAGCAGTCTCAGACTAAACATCCTGGAGAAGAAAGCTCAGGCTGATAGTTTTTACATACATTCTTTGGTGAATGAACACTGGTACTTAGACCAAGGAAAGCTTCGCCATTCCTCTGAGCCCCACCCAGGAATGCTTTGCCATGGGTCTGAGGCATTGGGGTCCTTGATGTGCTGTGCCCATGTCAACAGCACCCACTCAGGACTTCATCTCTTCCTTTCCTTCCCAAATCACTAACACCCACCCCAGCGTGAGTGATCACTGCTGTAGGACTATTTCAATTACTGTCAGGTATCATATCAGTCTTATTTGGACCATAATACTCCAAGACTAAAGCTGTGCCTAGCCCTTGTACTTTGTGTCGGTTGATCTAGCCTCATTCTAGCATCTGCCTGTTTAGATGCTTTTTTGTAATTCTGTAAAACAGAGAGGTTAACGTTACGTCATTTTTGTAGTGAAACCTCTCTTCAGAGAGTTGGCAGGCTAATAAGGTCCTGGGCCACTATGCCATAACAAGCAGGAGGGCTATTAAGTTACTCTAGGACGTTCTCTGAAGGTTCACCACATTGACCATTCCAAGTGAATGCAAATCAGTCTTGAGGTTCTGGAGCCAAGGCAATACTGAAAAATGTATTCGTACAGTTTCACACAACAGAGAGAGACTCTGTGACTTCTATCATTGTTCAATCAAAGAGCAGTGTAGGGTACTGTGGCATGGATTGGGAACTCCCATAGTTAACGCTATAATTTGTCATTCTCTGGGAATTGATTGTGTGTGGCTTCCCAGGTGGTACTGAGCTGTGGAAAGGGCTCTGGTCTGGGTGAATAACCTCTACTATTTCCAGCTCCTTAATAGATTTCTTTTAATTGCACATTCTCCAGGTAGCTTATATGCTGATATTTACAGTCTAGGAGTAAGTTTACAGGTTCCCAGTTGCCCAAATACACATGGCTGCCTTTGCAGGCGGGACTGAGGTGGTGTGCAGAGTGAGCCCAAGAACGCTTCCACCTTCAGAGTATTTTCTTGTATATATCCTATATGGGGTGCTGGTGGTGGGGTTGATACATGCCTGCCTCTTGTCCAAGGGAAGTAAGGCAGGGAAAAGACAGACTCCATCCCAACAGGCTGAGACTGTTTATTGGAACAGCAAGGGCCTCGCCTTGCCTTAGTGGTAGTAGTGTGCTCAGTAGGGAGTTGTAGTGTTGCCTCGGCCGGTTACGGTTTTATCAAAACGTGGGCAGCAGGGTTCGGGGAGTGGGTTTGGGAGGGTGGTGGTGGTCCATTAGGCTCCCAGCCAGCAGAAGGTTCCTTGACCAGGGTTGGGGGGGTAGAACGTCTACAAGTCAAACTAAGTTTAGCCCAACATATCCCAACTCTGAAGGGATATGAACTGAGCTAGAGAAGGTTCAGGACAGGGAATTTTATAGGTGGGTCTTCATAGGGGTTGGGGATAAGGTTATTTCTGGAAGGACTTTCTTGCCAGTTGGGGGTAAAGATCAATGATTTGGGAGTAGAGGGGTGGAGGTGACCCATAGAGGTGGTATCTATGTCAGACAGTGGTTGTTACCATTTCTGCCTTGAGAATTCTGCAACCCTCTGGCCAGTGAAAGTTGGTACAGTCTTGGTTAGGAAGTTGGTGAATCTGAAACGTCAGAAACAAAATATGAAACGAGCAAGATGATAACTATTGGGCCCATCAGTGGGGTGATCCATGACTTTCAAGTAGTGTTAAGTATTATTTCAGAAGGATTTTTTTTTTATTCTTTTTAGCCGTGGTCTAGCATTTTCCTGTACTAGACCTGATTGAGCATAAAATTCTTCTCCAAGTCTCCAGGTGACTCTGTCCTTACTATGGGAGGCCAGCTCCTACCTTTTCCAGTGTTCTATGAGGAGAGAGAAATAAGGACTTGTAGATAGGCCTAGTCGAGAAGAGGCAAAAGACAGAAATGCAGGCTAGCTTTGGGAGGGCCTGGATCAATATCCCACCAGCCAGAACCTTATTCAAAAGGGCTATTTATAACAATGCCAAGAGGTAGGCAAAAAGACTTCCCTCTTGCTAAATACAGTTAAATGTAGACTTCCAAATACCTGGTACCCAGGACTGTGGTACAGTCATCTCTTTTTTTTTTTTTTTTTTTGAGACAGGGTCAGCCATCCTCTTACGCAGTTTTGCTGGGTAAAGCAAGCTCAGATTTCACTAGGAAACTTCTGTGGACCCACACCTTCCCTGTGTCCTTCCAGTTTGACTCTCTAGCCTCTATTTTCCTGCCTAGCTCTTTTATTAACAGTGAGAGTAACGTGTTTTCACAGTGTACAAAAAGGATGCAGAGAGAAGCATGATGAATATGCCGTAGAGAAGAAGTTAACACCAACATGGCAGAGCATAGATAAAGAAATATGGTTAAGTTGTAAGAGCTAGTTAGTAGCAAGCCTAAGCTATTGACGAGCATTTATAATTAATAAGTCTCTGTGGTTATTTCGGAGCTGGCTGGTCAAACAGAAACCCCCACCCATACCCCCACCCCAGTGAACCCAATTCTAGCCGTCTCCCACTAGTCTCACTCCATCCTCCATTCCCTGACCCCTCCTGTTCTCATCCCCACTAACCCCCAGTCTACCCACAAAATCTATTTCCCTTCCCAGGAGATACATGCTTCCTCCTTGAGCCCTCCTTGTTACTTAGCCTCTCTGGGTCTGTGGATTGTAGCATGGTTGTCCTTTACTTCACAGCTAATGTCCCCTTGTGAGTACATACCACGTTTGTCTTTCTGGGTCTGGATTACCTCAGGATGATTTTTTTTTTTTATAGTTCCATCCATTTGCTTGTAAGTTTCTTTTGATGTCATTGTTTTTTTACTGCTGAGTAATACTTCATTGTGTAAATGTACCACATTTTCTTTACCATTCTTTGAGAGAAATCTAGGTTGTTTCCAGGTTCTGGCTATTATGAATATAGTCAAAATGAACATAGTTGAGCAAGTGTCCTTGTGGTAAGATGGAACATCCTTTGGGTATATGTCCAGTAGTGGTATAGCTGGGTCTTGAGGTAGATTGAGTCCCAATTTTCTGAAAATCCAAACACATTGATTTCCAAAGTGGCTGTACAAGCTTTCATTCCACCAGCAGTGGAGGAATGTTTTCCTTGCTCCGCATTATCTCCTGCATAAGCTGTCATTTGTGGGGTTTTTTAAAAAAAGATTTATTTATTATGTATACAGTGTTCTGCCTGCATGTATGCTTGCATGCGGGAAGAAGGCACCAGATCTTATTACAGATGGTTGTGAGCAGTCAATGCTCTTAACTTCTGAGCCATCTCTCCAACCAGTCATTTGTGTTTTTTAATCTTGGCCATTCCGACAGGTGTAAGATGGAATCTCAGAGTTGTTTTGGTTTGGATTTCCCTGGTGGCTAAGGATGTTGAACTGTTTTTAAGTGTTTTTCAGCTATTAGATTTCTCTGTTAAAAAATTCTCTGTTTAGATCTGTGCCCATTTTTTTAATTGGATTATTTGGTTCTTTGATGTCTATTTTGTTGAGTTCTCTATATATATTAGAAGTCATCCCTCTGTCAGATTGGGGATGGTGAAGATCTTTTCCCATTCTGTAGTCTGCTTTTTGTCCTTTTGATGGTGTCCTTTGCCTTCCAGAAGCTTTTCAGTTTCATGAAATCCCATTATTAATTTTTGATCTCAGTGTCTGTGCTCAGGGTTCTGTTCAGGAAAGTGTCTTCTGAGCCCAGTAAGTTCAAGGCTTTTTCCCTACTTTCTCTTCTATCAGGTTCAGGGGGGTTGAGATGGGATGTGTGAGGGGTTGGGTGGAGGGAGGAGCTGGATAGGTCAAGTAGGAGGGCAGATTTCCTGTCAAGGACATCGTGGTGGAGGGGTAGAAGCCGGAAGGGGAGCAGGGGCTAATGGAGAAACACAGGTTGGGTTGGGTGGGGCTGCTGGGTATCACTGGCTTGTTTCCTCATCATCCAAAGATGGAGGGGCTTCCTTCCTCAGGAGGCAGGGAGATGAGATTGCCCAACTTCTAAGAGAGGGAAAACAGTAGCAGACAGTAGAGGACAATATAGCAGAAAATGGGTTGGACCCAAATGTTTTATGCTTAGTTGTGAGATTTTCATGGTTTGTTGGACTATAGCCATATACCCACACATGGCTTCAGACAGAGAGCAGTGTTTTGGGAGCCATTCCTGGTTCCACCTTCCGTGGGGTCAGCACTTACATGGAGCCACTGGGCAAACTGAAAGGAAAACGACATGCCTCCCTAACTGGACAAACAAAGGGAAAGGGAGAGGGGTCCCAAGGCTCACCTCTGAAGGGACTGAAAACACAAAACACTGAGGGTCCAACTCACCCAACAATCACTGAGCTAGGATGCTGAATCTGCACCATGGAGGAAGGGGACATCCAGAGGAAGGGTATGCACCAGACCTAGGAACTTTTGATGCAAGTACCGACGGCAAAGGGCAAAAATCAGGACCCACAAAGATTGCAGCAACCAAAAAATGGACTCTAACCACCATGGGGTCAATACCAATGCTTGCACTGGTACCAGCCCCACATTTGTGTGCCAGTTGTTACGGGCTGAACCACCTGAACACCTTTTGGGGGAGAGAAGAGAAGGCGTGGATTCATTGACGCAGACACCAGGACTCAGGTGAGAAGCAATCGGCAGACTCCTTTATTGCTGGTGTGGGGCAAGCCTAAATACTCCCTCCATTGGCTATCAGCCATTTCCTTGGCTGTGTTGGCTTCTCATTGGCCTCATCAGTCAGAAGTTTGTAGGTCACCGAGTGCAGCAGGAGACTCCAGGTTGGCTTAAGGGAAGTTGTTATTGCGTATGCTTATGCTATGCTTATGGAACCGCCAAGACTTTGTTGGCCCTGCCAGCCCAACTGGCTTTTTCTCCTCACAAGATATCAACTGCACCAGGACCATAGACTCAGACATGGCCCTCTGTAGTAGCTTGGACCCAGATGTTACCATGGCCCCTGTGGCAGCGCAGGTTACCCAGATTAGTATGCTCACAGTAACAGCATGGCTATCAGATACCAACATGGTCTCAGGTGACTAACTAGATTTTGGGCATCTGCATGGCCCTCCCCAGCAAAAGGTGTCATGGATATCAACTCCTTGGCTGCTGTGTGGACACAGACCCCATGCATGGTCCCCAGCAACAGCTTGGGCATGGACGAATACCACGACTCCACATGGCAGCACAGGCCACTCATATCAACATGGTTCCAGAAGCAGCATGGCCCTCAGATACCATCAAGTCTATAGGTTGTGGCCTAAGACCCTGGGCATCTGTTTGACCTTTGGTAGCAGTAGAGGCCACGGAGTTCCAACACAGACTTGGCTGTAGTAGGACCATGGACCTAGAGCTGGTTCTTGGCAGCTGCCAGGCCTGTATTGTCACCAAGGCTCCAGATGGCAGTACAGGCCACTGAGATCAACATGACCCCTAGTGGCAACATGGCCCCTGGATGACAAACATGGCCTCAGGTGGCAGCCCAGACTTGGCATCTGCGTGGCCTTTGGTAGTAATATAGGCCATGGTAAACAGGAGCCGAGGACATCAACACAGACCTTGGCTGCAAGTAAGGCCATGGACCCAGAAGTGGCCCTCAGCTGCAGCTCTACTCAGGATGTCACTATTGCCCCCATGTGGGCAGTACAGGCCACCCAGATATCATTATGGCCCCAGAGGCAGCAAGATCTTCAGACACCTAACTTGGACTCAGGTGGCTGACCTTAACCCAGAATCTGCAATAGACTTCAAGTGGCAAACCTAAGCCATGGTACATCACTACACAGACCCTGTGCTGTAGAGCCACACGGGTCCGCAAAACGTGGCCAGGCCTGGACTCATCATGAGGCTCCGGGTTGGGAAGTGCAGGCTACGGTCAAATTGGCCATGACCCCCACCAGTGAGCAGGACCCCTCAGAGAAGCAACATGGCCACAGGTGGCGGCCCAGACCTGGCATCTGTGTAGCCTTTGGTGGCTATATGGGCATGGACATTAACAGGCCCTGGCTGCAGTAGGACCATGGACCCAGACAAGGCCCTGAACTGCAAGCCCAAGGGCCAGAAGTTTATCATGACCCCAAGTGCAGGGCAGGCCACCCAGGTCCACCACAATGGAACAGATGCAGAAACTGGTTCTTGGACAACAAACAAGGTTCTTAGGTGGCTGGCCACACCTAGGTATCCCTATGGCATTTGGTAGTAACCAGAGCCATGGACATCAACCATGGCGAGTTAGGCCACCCATATTAGCCTGCTCCTTCTTCACTGCCTTCACTTCTGTTCCACAGCACATGAACCATTCCACTTCTCTTTTCCATTTATCCACCACACATTTGCTCACCACAATGGCATCTATGAATGTCTTCAGGCCAGCCAAGGGTGACCTGTGGGTGGTTTCCATCTGTGGCATGTCTATTGTTTTATTATGTGGCAAGGGAATTTTTCTTTTCTGGTCCAATCTATTTGGTGTTCTGGAAGCTGCTGCTTAATACCTTTATAGGCATGTCCTTCAGGTTAGGAAAGTCTTTTTCTGATTTTGTTAAAAATATTTTCTGTGCTTTTGAGCTGGGATTTCTTTCCTTCTATTCCTATTCTTAGGTTTTGTTTTTTTTTTCATAGTGTCTCAGATTTCCTGGCTGTTGTGTGTTCAGGAATTTTTTTGATTTACACTTTGTCCAGTGTATCAGTTTCTTCAATTGTACTCTCCTGTGCCTGAGCTTTCTCTCCCCATTTCTTCTCTCCATCGCATGTTATCTCTTGGTGATGCATCTTGCATTTGTAGTTCTGTTTGCTTGCCTAGATTTTTTCCATCTCCAGGATTCTCTCAGTTTTGTGTTTTCTTTATTGCTTGTGATTCCATTTTCAGGTCTTGAACAGTTTCATTCATTTCCTTCACCTGTTTGTTTTGTCTTGCTTTAAGGGATTTTTTTCATTTCTACAATTGTGTTTTCCTTAAAGGAGTTACTCATTTCATACAACTTTGTTTTCCTGGTTTCTTTTTTTTTTCTCTTTTTACGTCTCTTCAATTTCATTAATTTGAAGTTCAAAACACAATTTTTAAACACGTCTGCTGATTATTTGGGAATTTCACTTCATGCACCGAAACCACACTTTCCAGTTCCACTCACGTCTGCCCTCTACCCCTCATACTCCCTCAAAAAAAAGGAGAGAAGAAAGGAAAACACCAAGTGCAGTTGCAGTTTTGTGCAGTTTGTGTTGTCCAATACTCACTGGAGCATGGTCAAACCCTAGTCTCCAACCCCCTAAAGAAAAAAACTGATTCTTCCAACTGCACCCTGCCAGAAAAGCCATCTGTTTGTGGAGAGCTGCACTCAGCATCCTTACCACAGTTTTTAAGAAGTTACCTTGGATGTGCTTTCTTTTTAGGCTGTTCCTTTTTGGGGGGGGGGGTTGTCAGGTGGGATAGGGGTCGTCACAGAAACTTTGTTCTTTCAACTATGTTGTGTAGTCATCAGTACACTGCAAAAGTAGCTTCTTTGCCTCTCACAGTCAGCGGAAATGCTTGGATCCTGGGCCTCTACATGGTTTCTGGCAATAGCATGCACCACGGATATCCACATGGTCTTCAGCATCAGCACATGCCAAGGACTACTGCCTGGTTTCTGTCAGCAGCACTGACCACATACATCAACATGGCCCTACTGAAGCACAGGCTATGTCCACCATCATGTACACCCTCAGTAGCAGCAAAGACCTAGGTCATCAACATCACCCCGGGCAAAACAGGACGTGGACACCAACATGGACTCTGGTGGCAGCTTGTCCCATGGATACCAACCTAGCCTCAGATGGCAGCACAGACCACAGACGGATCTCATACATCAACAAGGTTCCAGGCAGCACAGACCTTGGACATACTCACTGCCTTTGGTGGTAACATGGTCATGTGCAACAAAATGGTCTCTAGCCGCATCAGGACCATGTGTCCAGACATGGCCCTTGACAGCAGCACAGCACTCGAGATCAACATGGCCTTGGGCAGTGGCACAAACTATGGATAACTAATGGCCTTTGAATGGCCTTTGGTAGTAGCACAGGACCTTTGATGTCAATATAGCCCCCAGCTGCAGCAAGACCACAATCCAGCATAGCCCTGGGCAGCAGCATGGATCATGGATATCACTTGTCCCTCAGGCTTCATCGTGGCCTGGGGTAGCAGTACGAACCAGTGATACCAATATGGATTCCTGGGAAAGTACAGACCATGGTGGTCTTTTGAGGAGATCCTATCCACAAAATGATCCATTTTTCTTGGACATCTGTCACTGGTCAGAGCCAAGGTGATTATGTGGCTGGCAGCTTGTTGGGGCTGAGTCTGCACTAGCTCCTGGCTGCTGCTCACCACTTCTGACCCTCCTGGGCAATGACCTGTGTCTCCATTGACCGATGCCTTCTCAAGCTGTTGCTGTTGTCATGTCTCTGGTCCACCCCTCTCTACTGTGAATGCACTGATCTGTTCCTCCACATATTCATTAGCCATAGTGTCATCGGGCCTACAGTTTGTCACGTGGTTTTTTTTTTTTTTTACCTAAACGGCTTTACATGCAAATACTCCCTGCAATGAATGAGTTGAAAGGCTCCTGGTTTCTAACACAACATCAGTACTGGATCATCACCAAGACTCCTCAGTTATTCTGCTGTTGCTCAGAGTCATGGTGATCTTATAGCTGTGGTTCTGCAAGACCAGTTTCCTTCGTGTGCTCCAACATCTCATTCATGGAGTGGATATTGGGGTGAACTGACTCAAAACACTTCATTTGGACCTGGATGGTAGCTGAGTTGGTTGACCTGGGTGGGGACTGAGTGCCCTCGAATCACCTTGCCAGGCTGGTGGGGCTCATGACCTCATTACTACTCCATCCCCATTTTTTCCCTTCTCACTGGGCAGGTATTTCGTGGATTTCCTTAAAGGGATGTATTTATTTCCTCTTTAAGGACCCTATCATCTTCATAAAATTGGTTTTAAGGTCATTTTCTTGTTCTTTCAGCTGTGTTAGACTATTCAGGCTTTGCTATAGTAGGATAGTTAAACTCTGGTGATATATTGCCCTGGCTCTTGTTGATAGCATTCATTTGCTGGCTCTAGGCATCTGGGTTTTGGGGTAATATAGGTTTAGGTGCCAATTCTGAGTTTGTCTTTGTTGGATGAATGTTTTTTCCCTTGGTTTCTGTTTCCTTTCTAGTCTGGCCTTAGTGGCCTGTGATTCTGGTAGCTGGTGAGTCCTCTGGCCTAGTAGGGAGGCTATAGTACAGGGATGAGGCTTAAGATCCACCATTACTAGAAGGAAGGCTGCCTAGCAGACATGACCCTGTGTTAAGGCCCATGGGTGGAGAGGAAATCATTGTAAATTTGGCTTGCCTGTAAAGTGTTAATTGGGAAATCATAGTTACTGGCAGACAAAGGGAGTTGGAGAGAGATGAAGTGGAGAGGCTTATTGTTGCTGGTCTAATGGATCCCTTGGGGGAAGAGTATAAGAAGGCATGGAGTCAATGGCACAGACATGGAGTCAGGTAAAAGGCAATAGCCAACTCATTTATTCAGAAATGGAGAGAGCTTATATTCTCTCCTCTAAGAACCCCTGCTGCGTTGAGATCCAGTGACATTGTGTGGTCATACCTCATTGGCTGGGCGCAATCAGGACCTCTGACAGCGCCTGTTGCTAGGCCCTCAGGAAGACTCCAGGTTGGTTCATCTCTTGGCCTTTATAGGCCTTATCTTCCTACATGTCCACCCTTTTCTATTTATTATTTGGGTGCTCAGTGGGAGCCAGAGTGCTTTGCTCAAGCCTTGTTGACCTGCCTCAGGAGGACTTGGAATCAGACTGCAGCTATCTTAGGTTGGTCTGTCCAACAAGCTCCTGTCAATGACTACCAGCCCTCTAAGAGCATCATTCCTGGAGAGCTGCCAGGGTCCAGGGACTAGGGGATAGCCTTTTGAATTTCAGATAACCAGGTGTGCATAATCTGCTACTCTCCTGGGGAGGACAGTGAGAAGGATGCCTAAGAGCCATTATCACCTGAAGAGCTGCTGCCTGCTGCTGCCACATACACTGCAGGAGACATTTAAGGGGAGTAAGGGTTAACAACACTACCCTGCCAATTAAGGCATATGTGAGCATACAGGAGGGATCACATAGCCTTTCATATTATGCCAAACCTTTTAAAAAAATGAGTCAAAGGCCATAACCTATGCCCTTCTTTGGTTTAACTTGAAAATATGTTAGCTGTAGTGAATAATATAAACTTAGTTGGCCTTAATATATTTAGCCAGCTCCCAGTATGCTAAACTATCATTTCTCACCTCAAGAGGCAAATAGTGGGGCTATTCTTTGTTCTTGGGGCAAAACAGTTCATTGATAGTCTTAGCTGGGTTATGCATATGAGGTTCCACACAGTAAAGGCAAAATGGTAACGATTCTGTGGCACAAGAGAAAATTGGAAAACACAATTCATTCTTATATATATATATATATATATATATATATATATATATATATTATATATATTTTACAATACCATTCAGTTCTACATATCAGCCACGGGTTCCCTATTCTCCCCCTCCCACCCCTCCCTAACCCCAGCCTACCCCCATTCCCACCTCTTCCAGGACAAGTCCTCCCCGAGGACTGCGATAACCTGGTAGACTCAGTCCAGGCAGGTCCGGTCTCCTCCAGACTGAGCCAAGTGTCCTGCATAAGCTCCAGGTTTCAAACAGCCAACTCATGCAGTGAGCACAGGACTCGGCCACTGCTAGTTAACTCCCAAACTGATCAAGCCAATCAACTGTCTCACCTATTCAGAGGCCTGATCTAGCTGGGGGCCCTCAGCCTTTGTTCATAGTTCATGTGTTTCCATTCATTTGGCTATTTTTTTCAATAATTGAATAAAACCGAAATTTATTATAAGCACAGTCGTCCTAGGACCTCCATGCTATATATATAGCCTCTATGGTTCTATGGGTTGTGGTCTGATTGTTCTTTATTTTATATCTAGAATCCACCTATGAGTGAGTACATACCATGACTGTCTTTCTGGTTTGGGTTACCTCACTCAGGATGATTTTTTCTAGTTCCATCCATTTGCCTGCAAATTTCATGCTTTCATTGTTTTTCTCTGCTGAGTAGTACTCCATTGTGTATATGTACCACTTTTTTTCATCCATTCTTCCGTTGATGGGCATCTAGGTTGTTCCAGGTTCTGGCTATTACAAATAGTGCTGCTATGAACATAGCTGAGCATGTATCTTTATGGTATAAATCAGCATTCCATGGGTATATGGCCAAGAGTGGGATGGCTGGGTCTTGAGGTAGTTCCATTCCTAATTTTCTGAGAAACCGCCATACTGATTTCCACAGTGGTTGTACAAGTTTACATTCCACCAACAGTGGAGGAAAAACACAATTCTTAATATTTAACACTGGTATGTAATAAGATGGAGGAATAGCACTAGTGTGGGGGGAGGCCTGGCTGTGTAGACCTCATTTTTTCCCAATAGACCATTAACAAAGATCCTGCAGGGGCTGTAGTGTCCTGATTTCTTGGAAATAATGCATGAAGGTATTATGTTTACTCTTGGATGGTTCTAGGTGCCCTATCTTTAGCTGTTCTGAAACTAATTCCTTTAACATTGACAGCTTAGTTCAATTATAGGCTGCTGTTTCTGATGGTTTTAAAAATGATAAGTGGTGCTGGTTACCATGTGGAAAAGTCACAAGCCATGACAAAAACCCAGTTTCAGAGCTTTATTAGAAGGAGGGGAGGCAGAAGAACCAGGCCCTGGGGGAGGTGCACATACAGAAGCAGAGAGAGGGAAAGAGAGAGAGGGACAGAAGAGAACAGACGCGGGGGGGGGGGTTGAGCGTCTGTGTCTGGCTCTTTAAGGATTCTCGTGGACATGCACAAGTGGGCTTATGGAGCTATGCCACACATGCACAGATTGCGTGACCATGCCACACACGTAGCCACACAATCACCAGTGCTCATTGATGATGTAAGACCCTTGCCTAGCTCCTGAACTGTGCATGTGCGGTCATGCAGGTGGAGCACAGCAGAATCCAACATTCATGCTTTTTTTTTTTTTAATTCCCAGTTTCTAATTTACTTTAGGAAATCATAAATGTTAAAAAGATTAGTTGGGAGGAAGATTGATGAGCTCAGTTTTCTCAGCGAACACTGAGGTTGTAAAAAGTCAACTGTGATTTACCATTTTTATATTGTTTGTACTTTGTGGGTTTTTTTAATAATTTAATTTTACATATCAGCCACGGATTCCTTGTACTCCTGTCTCCCACCCCCTCCCTTGACCCAGCCACCCCCATTCCCATCTCTCCAGGGCAAAGACTCCCTGGGGATTGAGTTCAACTGGTAGATTGTTCAGGCGGTCTAGTCCCCTCCTCCAGGCTGAGCTAAGTGTCCTGCATAGGCTCCAGTTCCAAACAGCCAACTTACGCACTGAGGACAGGTTCTGGCCCACTGCCTGGATGCCTCCCCAACAGTTCAAGCTAATCAACTGTCACTTATCCAGAGGGCCTGATCCAGTTGGCGGCTCCTCAGCTATTGGCTCATAGTTCATGTGTTTCTATTTGTCCTGTGCTTTTTCCAATCTTGGTCTTCAACAATTCTTCCTCATACAAACTTCCTATTTCTTGCCAATGGACTCCTGGAGCTCCACCTGGCCCTGACTGTGGATCTCTGCATCCAGTTCCCTCAGTTATTGGATGAAATTTCTAGCATGACAATTAGGGGTTGGTCATCCTTCACCAGAGTAGGTCCGTTCGGGCTCCTCTCACCCATTGCAGTAGTCTATTATGGAAGCATCGTGGATTTCTGTGGACCTCTCTATCACTTTGCTTCTTCCTATTCCGATAGGGTCTTCACTTATCATGGTCTCCTATCCTTGTTCTCACACTCTGTTCTTGATCCAGCTGCGATCTCACACTCCCTAAGCTCTCTTTCCCTCAAACCTTGCCCTTCATTACCCCACTCACGTCCAGGTTGTTCATGTAGATCTCATCCATTTCTCTGTCATTGGGAGATCCGTTGTCTTTCTTAGCGTCTGTTTTCTAGGTAACCTCCCTGGAGTTGTGAGTAGCAGTCTACTCATCTTTGTTTTACATCTAGTATGGTATGAGTGAGTACATACCATGTTTGTCTTTCTAGTCTGGATTACCTCACTCAGGATGATTTTTCCTAGATCATCCATTTGCCTGCAAACCTCTTGATCTCATTGTTTTTCTCTCTGAGTAATATTCCATTGTGTATATGTACACATTTTATTTATCCATTCTTTAGTTGGAGGGCATCTAGGTTGTTTCCAGGTTCTGGCTATTACAAACAACGCTGATATGAACGTAACGGGCAAGTGCCCTTGTGGTATGATTGAGCATTCAATGGGTATATCCCAAGAGTGGTATAGCCGGGTTTGGGGGAGATTGATTCCCATATTGATTTGCCAAAGTGTTGTACAAGCTTGCATTCCACACAGTGGAGGAGAGTTCCCCTAGCTCCACATCCTCTCCAGCATAAGCTGTCATCAGTGTTTTTGATCTTAGCCGTTCTGACCAGTGTAAGGTGGTATCTGAGAGTCGTTTTGATTTGCATTCCCTGATGATTAGGGATGTTGAGCAATTCCTTAAATGTCTTTCAGCCATTTGAGCTTCCTCTGTTGAGAATTCTCTCTTTAGTTCTATAGCCCATTCTTAATTGGACTGTTGGGCATTTTGATGTCTAATTCTTGAGTTCTTATACATTCTAGATGTCCACCTCTGTCAGATGTGGGGTTGGTGGTGAAGACTTTTTCCCATTCTGTAGGCTGTCATTTGCCTTGTTGACCATATCCTTTGCTCTACAAAAGCTTCTAATTTCAAGAAGTCTCATTGATTGATTGTTTCTTATCAGTGTCTGTGCTACTGGTGTTATATTTAGGAAGTGATCTCTTATGCCAGTGCATTGAAGACTACTTCTTATTTTCTCTTCTATGAGCTTCAGAGTATCTGGATTTGTGTTGAAGTCTTTGATACACTTGGACTTAAGTTTTGTGAACGGTGACAGATGTGGATCTATTTGCAGCCTTCTACACTTGATATCCAGTTATGCCAGCACCATTTTTTGAAGATGCTTTCTTTTTTCCATTTTACAGTTTTGGCTTCTTTGTCAAAAAATGATGTGTTCATAGGTATGTGGATTTAATGTCAGGTCTTCAATTTGATTCCATTGTTCCACGTGTTGGTTTTTTTATGCCAGTACCAAACTGTTTTTATTACTGTAGCTCTATAGTGAATTTGAGTTCAGGAATCGTGATGCCTCCAGAGGTTGTTTTATTGTACAGGATTCTTTTGGCTATCCTGGGTTTTTTGTTTTTTCCATATGAAGTCGAGCGTTGTTCTTTCCAGGTCTCTGAAGAATTGTGTTGGTATTTTGATGGGGATTGCATTGAATCTGATAGATTGCTTTAGTAAGATTGCCATTTTACTATGTTAATCCTGCCTATCCATGAGCTTGGGAATCTTTCCATTTCTGACATCTTCTTCAATTTTCTTTTTTCAGGACTTAAAGTTCTTGTCATACAGGTTCTTCACTTGCTTAGTTATAGTTGCCCCAAGGTATTTTATATCATTTATGGCTATTGTAAAGGGTGATGTGTCTCTGATTTCCTTTTCAGCCTGTTTGTCATTGTATATAGGAGGGCTACTGATATTTTTTTTTTAGTTGTTCTTGTATCCTGCTATATTGCTGAAGGTGTTTTTAAGCTGTATCAGTTCCTCGGTTGAATCTTTGGAGTCACTCAAATACACTAGCATGTCTTCTGCAAATAGGGAAAGCTTGACTTCTTTTCCAAATTTGTATGCCCTTGATCTCCTTATGTTGTCTTATTGCTCTGGCTAGAACTTTCAAGTACTGTAATGACTAAGTAAGGGGAGAGCAGACAAGCCTTTCCTGGTAAACTGATTTTAGTGGAATCGCTTTGAGTTTCTCTCCATTTAATTTGTTCAGATCCATTCTGGTTCCGTCCCACAGAGATAGCTTCTTCCCCCGGTGTTGGGATTAAAGGCGTTCCTGTTCCAAGCTCTTGATTAAGAGCTTGTTTTCACTTACTCTTCTGCGGTGTAATAGCTCAGTTTCTGGTCTTTATTGCAACTGTGTTTCGGCTGCTGCCTGCTGGGCCTTCCTGCTCTGTGGGCCACTGGCAGGCCTGTCTGTCTCTGCCAACCCCCACCGGGCCTACCTGCCTCTGCCTGCCGCAGCCGCCACGCCTGTCTACCTCTGTTGGCCGCCGCCGAGCCCGCCAGGCCTGTGTCTGCCGGCCTCTGGTGCTGCACCTGTCTATTTCTGCAGGCTGCCGCCAGGCCTACCTGACTCTGCAAGCCACCGCTGGGCCTGTCTCTGTCTCCCGGCTTCTGCCGCCACACCTGTTTATGTTTGCAGGCCGCTGCCAGGCCTGTCTCAAGCCTGTGTCTTTTTATAGGTGAATTAAGTCCATTGAGATTAAGGAATATTAATGACCAGGGATTGTTTAAGCCTGTTATTTTTTGGTGGTAGTGTGTGTGTACTTCTCTTCTTTGGGGTTTACTGCTGTGGCATTATCTATTACCTGGGTTTTTGTGGGTGTATCTGACTTCCTTAGGTTGGAATTTTCCTTCTAGTGCTTTCTGTACGGCTAAGTTTGTGGATAAGTATTGTTTAAATCTGGCTTTGTCTTGGAATGTCTTGTTCACTCCGTCTATGATGATTGAAAGTTTTACTGGGTATATTAGTCTAGGCTGGCATCCATGGTCTCTTAGTGTCTGCATTACATCTGTCCAGGTCCTTCTGGCTTTCAAAGTCTCCATTGAGAAATCGGGTGTTATTCTGATGGGTTTGCCTTTATAAGTCATTTGGACTTTTTCTTTTGCTGCTCTTAATATTCTTTCTTTATTCTGTACATTTAGTTGTTTAATTATTATGTGGCCAGGGGACTCTTTTTTTTTTTTTTTTTTTTTTGGATCTAGTCTGTTGGGTGTTCTATAGGCTTCTCATATCTTCATAGTCATTTTCTTCTTTAAGTTGGGAAAGTTTTCTTCTATGATCTTGTTGAATATATTTTCTGTGCTTTGAGTTGGTATTCTTCTTCTTCCTCTATCCGTATTATTCATAGGTTTGGTCTTTTCATGGTGTCCCAAATTTCTTGGACATTTTGGGTCATGACTTCATTGGCTTTAGTGTTTTCTTTGACTGATGAATCTATTTCTTTTACCGCATCTTCAACGCCAGAGATCCTGTCTTCCATCTTTTGTATTCTGTTGGTTATACTCACATCTGAAGTTCTAGTTCGTTTACTCAGATTTTCTATTTCCAGCATTTTCTCTGTTTGCGTCTTCTACATTTTTTCTATTTCCTTTTTCAGGTCTTGGACTTTCCCCCTTCATCTGTTTCATTGCTCTTTCATGATTTTCTTTCAGGGATTTATTGTTTTCTCCTGCTTTATTTGTCCTTCTAGTTTTTTATAGCGTTCTTCTCATTTTTTGTTTGTCTTTTCCTCAATTTCATTTGTGATTTCTTCTATACAAGCCTCTACCCTCTTCATGATGTTATTTATAAGGTTTTCTTTCTTCTGCTTCTTCCATTTTGTGATGTTCAGGTCTAGCTGTTGGAGGAAGGCTAGGTTCTGGTGATGCTGTATTGCTCTTTATTTTGTTGTATGTACTTCTGCCTTGACGTCTGCCACTTCCTCGTGGATTCGTTCTTGGTCCAGACAGAGCTGGCGCATTCAGGAAGGCTCTCTTTGTTCCAGATGGAAGCTCTGGGCCAGATGGGAGCACGGGGGCTGGTCTCTTAAGTCTCAGGAAGTGGCTGGGGTTTCAGGAGGATGGAAGTGGGGGCAGGGCGTGGAGATTGCAGGTTCTTCCTGGGGTCTTGGAAAAGGGGAACCTTCCTCCGGGGCCCAGCTGATGGTCAGAACCTGGGGCCAAGTAGGGCGGGTCTTTCTGGAATAGCTGGTGCCCAGGTAAGGGACCTAGGGGCAGGCCTCTCTGGGTATGAGCCCAGCCACTCACCTCTTGTCCAGATGGGGGCTCTGGGGATGGATGGGAGCTGGGGGCTTGCGGCGATCTCCTCGGCCAGCGAGAAAGAACGACCACCACTCAAGGATTCTTCTCAAATCACACTTTATTGGAGAGCCTTTTGATTAAGGGAGAGCTGGAAGCGAGGGGCCCCGAGCACTAAAAAGCAGCTGCTTATAATAGGGAATAGGGGCATGGGTCGCTCCTGGACTGGCTGACGTTAGCTTGCCACCACCAAGGTGCCACGGGATTGGCTAGGGACCATTATATAGCTTGCGCATACGCAACACCGAGGCACGTATTTCATCAAAAGCATTGTCTTATAAGTTGTATATCACTGGAATGCAAGGAAGTCGGCGCCATCTTATAATGGCGACTGTCCCGGCTCCCAGCAATTCCCCCTTTTTGTTTAAATATTAGAGCAAAAAAGAGGACTTGCTCCTGTTCAGGTCCCCTCCTCATGATGTGTGGATCGATCGAGGGAGGCCTAGGGCCAGATAGACACTCCTTCTCCGGTGCAATGGGGTCAAGCCCTCGGAGGTGCAAAGGCAGTGCTAAGGCCAAGACAACTCTACTCGCCTTACCTCGTGCAATGGGCAATTCTGTCCCTGAGGGTGCAAAGGCCGAGTAGGTCAATTGCTCTTTTAGGCAGAAAGCCAAATTTGAGGGGAGGAGCCACACTCCAATGCAGCCAATGCTTGAGAAATAACCACCTTGTCCCTTTTGGTTTGGGTTCGCAAGCGACAGACCAACCATAGGCAAACGACCCATCCTCCCAGACAGCATGCCAAAAACATCCCTACCCCCACCCATTCCTTAAACAGGGAAACAGCAGAGGTGATCCAGGATGTCATTCCCTCAGCCAGGCTGAGGTCCACTCATGTGGAATTGATGGTCACCACTGCCACTCTCAGCTTTTTCAGGGTCTCATCAAACTCTCCAGACCAGTTTCCTAAAAGATAACTAGACAAGGCTTTAGACAAATTGGCAGCTTTAGAAAAATTCCGATATTGAACCCTAGTAATACACAAGGCTGGCATTCTCCATCCGCAGCCCAGCTGAGCCAATTGCCAGAGCATATCCAGCTGTTCTTGGACTAAATCAATGCGCTGATTCACCACCATCAAACCACCCTTCAGCTGAGTATTCATGGACACCTGGTTATCCAAAGCTTGTGCTACTGAAGCAGAAAGCTCATTTAGAGCAGTGCCTGTTGTTACAGCCGTATGCATGGCTATGCCAGCAGCAGAAGCGGCAGCCGCACTCAACGAAAGAGCAACAATGACAGCTGCAGTAATACCAAAATCCCCTTTTGCTCTAAATAATGCCATGGTACTAGGGGCCTCTACAGGCACTGGTATCCAGCGGGGGATCCGTGCAACTAGGGCTCTGGAGAAGTTCCGAGCATCCCAACATTGCGACATCCAGCAGGTATCATTAGTGCAGTTAGAAAAGGGGTTATTGGAGAGAATAAACAAAAAAGGGGGATAAACACACACGGGGGAGGGCTTATACGAGATATTAAACGGCGGAAGCCCCTTCTACTAAACAACCTGGATTAATACTACTGATAGCAGTAGGATTTTTAGAACTTGAAGAGGACTTTGTTCCCCATTGGCCCCAAGGCTTTGACCCGGACCAACTGAACTTGCTCAGCCCATGCATGCCTCCTCCCAACATTGCTAGGGGCTCCAGGTTCATACAGCTGCCATTAACCCCACATAGGAGCCAATTATCAAACGGGTTGGAAACATAAGCTTGAAGCGGATTCTGATCACTAAAATTAAACCCTGCAAATGAGGTATTGTATTTCGTACCAATACCAGGGGAAAAGGAAAAATATTTTCCTTTGCTTGCCCACTTGACTGTATGAGACTGGCACCCAGTCCAGGGCCATATTTTCCCCCCAATTCACGCCCCAACAATAAGGGGCCCATTTTGGTTGTCTAGGGGGTAAACCTTCTCCTGTGGCTGGCCACCAACCGGACAGCCAAGTTGCATTAGCCTCATAGCAGGGCCCGGATGAAGCTTCAGGTAAATCAAACCATCCCGCAGTTTGGTTATAAATAGGAATGCAGGAGGTGGTTACAGAACTATTATCGACTAGCTGAAAGCAAAGAGTCCCTTCCAAGAAAAATGATCTATTCTCCCCCAGGGGGGCAATCTCAGAATCCAAAGGCATAAAGGCTACACCCATGCTCCTATTGCTACTAAACAACCTAGGAAACAATTTAGCATCATGACGGACTGGCATCGGTCTCGGGAACACGGACAGGATCCCCCATCTCTGCTCCGCTTTCCCTTGGGCCCATATCATCAGGAGCAGTAACAGGCTCATCTTCCAGCGACTCGGATTCGGCCATGGGAACATCTTTGATGACTCTTGTCAGACGGGTTGGAACCCAATGCAGTGTTTCTTGGTTCTGTGGAAAAACACAGACAACTCCCCTGGATCTCGTCACAACCAGATCCGGTCTGTACCATTTGTTATCAATGACATCTTTCCACATAACTGTGTCCTTTGTTTTTGTAGCTTTCTCTGACACATGTTGATCTGCAGCTGACTCAGCATCATTCAAAATTAAAAAATCAAGAGTAAAGAGTGCAAAGGAAAGTCTTTCCCTGGGGGGCGCTGTCTCAGCTATTCCCCCTTTTTGTTTTTGAAGCATTTCTTTTAGACTCTTATTGGCCCTTTCCACAATGCCCTGACCTTGTGGGTTATACGGCAGCCCCGTGGTGTGGGCTACCTGCATCTGGGCGCAAAAGGCGCGGAACCCATGAGATGTATATGCTGGTCCATTATCTGTTTTTAGCCTGAGGGGTTTCCCCCAGGATGCCCAGGCCTCCAGGCAGTGTATTTTTACATGCGAAACCTTTTCCCCTGCAAGGGGCGTGGCATGAATCACACCAGAGAAGGTGTCCACTGATACATGTAAATACTTTAATTTTCCAAGTTCTGTCAGATGTGTTACATCCATTTGCCACAAGGCATTGGGTCTTAGTCCCCTTGGGTTTACGCCCACATGAGGGGGGTGAAAAAAGGTTACACAGGATTGACAGGCCCTAACAATATCTCTAGCTGTATTTCTAGAGATATCAAACTTTTTTCTTTTTTTTTTTCTTTTGGTTTTTTCGAGACAGGGTTTCTCTGTGTAGCTTTGCGCCTTTCCTGGAGCTCACTTGGTAGCCCAGGCTGGCCTCGAACTCACAGAGATCCGCCTGGCTCTGCCT
>NW_023504608.1:0-17311 GCF_004664715.2 Peromyscus leucopus | reverse complement strand
CAGTCAGTAGTTGGTGATTAATGCTCTGTTGAACCCAGTCTATAAACTCTGCTAGGGTCTCATTGTGCCTGTGCCTGACTCTGGCTGTGGGAGATTCTGTAGGTTCCTCACCTAGCTCACCCAGGGCCGCCAGCCCCACCTGTCGCACCTGGTCTTAGTATGGTATTGGGACTGTGGCCTGCTGGACCCCCCGTAGGGTACTCATTAGCAATACCCACCAACATCCCATAAGTAATCAGGATTGTGTACTAAGCAGTTCTATTGGCTTCTGCTCAGACTCTACATTCCTCCTTATAGTGGGTGCACCATTTGATGTATTGAGTGCTTCAAAGGACAGCATTAGCTAGGTCCAGCCAATCTTTGGGGACACAGGGATTATATGCAATATCCTGTAGTAGGGTCTGGGACCAAGGGGCATTTGGACCATCCTCTGCCACTGCCTTGTGGAGTTCCTTAAGGTCTTTGGCCTCCCATGGGTACCATTCTTCTGGCCTATTAGGGCTGTGGGCAAGATTAACAGGAAATGACTGGGGGACTGCTCTTGGGGCTCTGTGCCTTGCCTCCCTTGGGGCCCTATCTGGGTAATATAGGCCTCTGCATAAGTTGGTTTGTTGACTCTCAGATTCCTGGCTGATGACCAGTCATAGGTACCCCAGTCACGTAGGTCCCTTCTAAGGGGTAGTGTATGGCAAGCATTCCCCTATTTCTAGGATGTAAGGTGGCAGACCCTGCTCCTTCGGGGAGCATGGCTCACAAGTCGTGGAGCGGGTGACTTTAACTTGTTCTCTTTACCCTCCTGGTCTTCTGCCTTCTTTGGCCTCCTCTGGCTCTTGGGAATTTTTGGAGAGATTTCATTACCCATACTTAGGGTTTCATTCTCCCTGAAAGAACCAGACATACTTTTTGAGCCCCACGTTGGCCACCAGCTGTGGGGTCTCACCCCACCAGGAACTTAGATCGCCTCTGAGGTGGTGGTCTGGATCCAAGGAAACATAAGTGTGCTGCTCTCGTGTTCCCCAGCCTTCCTCTTATCTGGAGACAATCAGTTGCAGCGGATAGTCATGTCAAGTAGGAACTCGTTTATTAGGCAGTAAGTATCTTTTAAAGCTGAAAACTGCAGAACACGGCGTTTGGGGTGGGGTGGGGTGGTGGAAGGAACCGACCAGTTGTTTTAAAGGTCACCCTATACTCATTTTTTTCTATGAGCTGTTTATGTACTGACATCATAGTCATTCCTTTGTCTGATTTTTGTATCCAGTCTAATCTCAGTGTAAACAACTTAGGCTCCTTTTTTGTGGCCCATGTGCCCCTCATGGGGCCACAAATCTAAGACCAAAATCCTCCTCCTTACCCTTCTTCCTGTCCTCCCCTCCTCCCACTGCTTCCCCATATCTCCCAATGTCTCAACCTACACTCTGGCCTAACACCCCAAATCTTCTCTGTTTTCTTCTTATAGTTGGTCTCACCAGACTCCTGCCTTCCCACCCATTTCATTTCTTAGCACCAGATATTAGAAAAAAATTAAAAAGGCTGAGGAATATCCCCAAATTCATCTACAGGAATTGGTGAAAATGGCGTTTAAAGTTTTTAGTGCTCGAGAATGACAGCTGAGTCAACCTGTTAGACAAGCCTGCAACAGAATATGCTCTAAGCCCAAGCCTTAGCAGCTGCTCTGAGGCCCCCACAGCCCCCACAAGGGATACAAGGGAAGTCGGCCACAAGGCTCCATCCCACTGGGGCTCAGTCCAAGTCAACTCTGCCAGACATTGCTTCAGATGTGGCAAGCAGGGCCACTGGTCACAGTATTGCCCTGACCCCTAGCTGCCCAGGAGGCCGTGCCCAATCTGCCGACAGACTGGGCACTGGAAATCGGAATGCACTTGTGCAGGCTCGTCCTCTATGCCATGCCATGGAGGTTGAGACTCACCAACACTCAACTGAGAACTCCTAAGCCTGGCAGAGAACTGACGCAGCCTAGACTGCTGACTCCCATTCCCCTCTCTGAGCCTAGGGTGACACTGCAGGTAGCAAGTTAAGTCCAATGACTGTCTTTTGGACATGGGAGCTGCCTATTCTGTTTTGACATCTCAGTTCCCTCACCCATTTCTGTCACAGGAGTGGACCAGATCCCTTCCTTCCCACTTAAGACCCTGATACTTCCCTGCATTCTTGTGATTCTTCTCTCTTTCTGGTCATACCTGCTTGCCCTGCGCCTCTGCTTGGTCGCAATGTTCTCCGCTTTTTGGGGGCCACTCTCACCTTGGCCCCCACACTCTCCTGAGTATTTCACAGGTCCATAAATGGGTCGCTCCAGATATATGTCAGCCTCTGCACCAGCTTCACGGACACCAACCAGGCGAGGATTGGCAGGTGGACTTCACTCACATGCACACCTAAGGAATTCGTTACCTCCTATGATTGACACCTTGATCCTCAAGAAAGGTTGAGAAGGCCAACGGACTCATCAAACGACAGCTCACCAAGCTCTCCATTGAGCTCAGGTTATCTTGGCCCTCCCTTCTCCCCATTGCCCATAACCACCTCCCGGGCCACCCCACACTCGCCTACAGTTTTTAGCCCTTTTGAGCTCCTTTATGGAAGGCTCTTCCTCTTCAATCGCCCCCTCCCAGCCCAAACTCCCCCATTGGCGGGTACCTCCCCACCTCTCTTTTCTGACATCCCTTTTCCATTCATACTGTGGTCCTCACTACCCACTTGGCTGCCCAGCGTCTGGGACATCCATGCTGGTACCATCTCTCAGGCTCAAGCAGGCACCTATTCAGGATACATGGTCTGTCCAGCAGCTGGGAACCTCCCCCCTCCAGTTTTCTAAGATGTTCCAACAAAGGGCCTATCTGCTCTTTTGCTTTGCACATTCATCTTTACAGTACAACTAGGGCAGATGTTAATGGTCTATTTTTTTTTTTCTAGAAACTTGCCGCCTTTGATTCCTCAAGAAACAGATGCTTGAGGTCTCCAGGATGACAGTTAACCAGATGCTTCTCCACTCACACCTGCTGAATGTGAGCTCACCAATTCCCAATTCTTCCCCACATCAACCCATGCCCGCAGGAAGTAGTCAGTATTGAACCAGCGTCCCTATACCCAAAGAGTCTGGAATGTTCTGGTGGAAGATCCACCTCAACTCCCCTATCTCCTTCCCCAAACCCACTCCTAAAACCACCAAACACAGCTTGTTCTGGTGGAAGATCTAAACCAACTCCCCTCCCCCATCTCTTTGCCCAAATCCACTCCTTCTAAGCCCACCAAACATAGCTCCTCCCCCAGAGAGGCTCAAGACCACTCCCACAGATATATACTGTGCTGCATTCCAGAAAACAAACACGTGGTTCTTCTGGTCTCTTGTCCTGGTCTCCTCTCTGCGGGGCTGGGGAATCACTCAGGAATGCTTCACCCATTAAACCTGGGCTTTTCCAATTCAGTCTGATTCTGTTTAATTTGGATTGCTGTGTCTGTGAAGAGGCCTTCAGTGTACACAGACTTATCACCCCTCAAGCTTAGCAGCTGTGGGGGTTACAGTAATTACCTTGAAGGGGCCCTGCCATTTAGGGGAAAGTGGTGAGGGACCTAGTCTGGAGAAGAGAGAGGGACATGATCCTCAGTGTTGATCAGGAATGGACAGGGGTTGGCGTACAGTCAGAGTAGAGGAATCTCAAACTCTTAAGGACACACATGTTCCATTATCAACAGTAACTACCATTCTACATTGGGACACAACCTTTGACCATTATCCCAAGCCCTCATAACTCATAACCACACTTTGTTCTTTCGGGCCAGAGCTACCCTGGAACTGGGTAGGTGTTAGTAACTAATGATGACCAGTCAGCCCTGATCAAAGTAGGAGCTGAGTCAGAATAAGCCTTGAGAGGTGTTTTCCTCACAGAGTAAAGCACAGCATCTCCTACCAGGAAGCAGCATGTTAACAGTCCGATGCCTTAGAACAGGTCGAGCCTGCTTCGAGTGATCCACCACAGCTGGCTTTACAGCTCTCCTTGCTATGTAGTCATCATGGATGTTTAGAGGGGAAATACAGACCCATGAACTCCCACCATAAGCACAGGCTACTCTGCCTCTACCTCCATGATCATGGCACCTGTTGAAGTGCAGGTCTGGACTCCCAAACGATAGAAAAGCAAGGGTTGGAGGCTGTCTTGCCCTGTTCCATCTACCGCAGGAGTATGTGCTCACTGCTGATGGATGGGGGGCTTCTTGTGTGATGCAAATGTCCTAACGTTGAGCCATGATGATACCGGCATTCTGCAAATCTATACTTAACAGGAGTGAGTTTTGGACTACAAGCAGTAAAATCTTTTAAAAGCATACAACTACACACACACACACACACACACACACACACACACACACACCACCTCAAGACTCAGGAACTAACATGGGAGTGGGGTGAAAACATTGTAAAACTCAGGGGTCTGGAAGACTGAAGTGAGACTGTCTTCTGGACACCACAGGCCTGGATCACGGCACTAATGAACATAATCAAGCCAGTCAATATTGTAACACGGAGAAAGGGGGCTCATGACTTCCCACCTCTAACTGAAGAGGTTCTGACTGTTAATGATTCCCAGGGAAGGGAATTGAAGCTTTCTTTTGAGGGTGTGAGCCCTTGGAGGTCAAGCACCTATGCTCCATCCTCCAAGATAACTTAATTGGCTGAGGGTGGGTTTTGGTGAGTCAGGATCTTTAGTCAGCACCCCAGGTGACTCTAAGATGCAAACCCCTTCCCAGACCACCTGAGTTGGATGAAGGAGAATGCTATTGTAGGAAATTAAAAATCCATAGATTTTATTTTTTTAGACAAAGTCTCATGTAGCACAAAACTATGTGGCCGTGAAGCAACTATGTTCAAAGGTGACTTTGAACGTCTGAAGTGCTAGGATTACAGCCATGTACCACCGTGCTCGATTTATGTGGTTCTGGGGTGTTGCACCACAGTACTAGGCAAGCACTTTGTAAACTAGGCTAACTCCCACCCATGTAAAATTGAGGGGTTTGTGAATGGTCTCTGACTCTCTCTAACATCCACATTGGAACAACAGCAGTATCTTCTGTTAAAATACTTGACCTTGGTTTCTGAAACCTTTTTGAAGTATAAGACAAAGATAAGCAGGCAAGTCCAGCTATACTTCAGCTTGACTTAGGGTGATCACAATACTGAAGGAACTTCACAGGAACCAGCCACATGTTGGACTTTTCACTTCCACTTGACCTCCACTCAAGTGGATCACTGGTGACCAGTGGTATAATCACCCATGTCCACCTAAAGAAGCCTTCATAGAACCTCCACCCCAAGTATGAAGCTTAGGATTTTCTTGTCTGTGAACTAGAATACTACCATATGCCAAGGAACTAGAGTACCTCAACTCCTTGAAAATAAGAGACTCTGGCTGGGGGACCCTTGTGAATCTTAGCATGCCTCTTTACTGGCCTTCCTCTGTCCATCATGTGTCCTTGAATACACCATAACCAGTTGGTAAATGCACACTAATGTGTTTGTCTGAGTTCCGTGAACCATCTAGCAAACTTTGAGTACAGGAGGGCATTGCAGAAGCTTCCAAACTGCAGGCAGCTAGCTAGTCAGAAATAGAGATTGCAGCTTGGACGTGTGGTTGGTGCTGGACTGGGGGAGATTGCACAGATTCTCTGTTTTCCCAAAGTTTCTTGCATATCCTTTAAAAATAAAATGTTGGCAAAAATGAAGTTGCTTGCAGGAAAATGGATGCAACCAGGTTAACATAAGGGAGTCATTCTCAGAAAGGAAAATAATGAGTTTTCTCCTACTTTGGATCTTTTATAGCTACATAAACTTGTGTACATACTAGTGCCATGAAGTGAGAAGTAGAACTGTCTGGAGACAAATGCACTGATGGTCGGACATGCAGGCTATGCACCGAGAGCATTTGTATACTTGAATAAAAGTAACTTTATGTAGTCCTGTACAACAATAATAAACTGTTAAATAAAAGTTGTAATACTCATGGATTTCAGTAAGCCAAGCTAAACCCAAAACAGAGTCATGCATGTTAAGATTTAAATGGACATGATGACACCAAATTGTTCATCAAACTTTTTAAGAAATCTGTGTTGAGAAGAAATTTCTGAAGGGGGGCAAATTGATTCAAGTAATAGTAAGTGTCCTACTATGTTAATTCTGCCACAAAAGAGATCACTCAAGGACTGGGATTTGACAAAAGACAGCACACCTGCCCTGCATAAGGCCATACGACTAATTGCTAACAACAGCAAAAAGTACAAAATTCCCTAAATATAACTGGAAAATTGATAGTGTTTCAACTAATTCATTGAGAAGTTTACATTCAAAAGCATTGCAGAATGGGACAAAAGTCTCAGAACCAAGCTGGTATAAGGAATCATGCCTTGCATTCAGGAGGCTGAGGCTAGAAGATTGTTGTGAATTGGATGTGAGCCTGAGCTATAGGGTGAGTTCAGGTGATAAACATAGACTGCAAAATGAGACCATAGCAAAAGCACATCTAAGGTTTGGCTCTACGTTCCATCCCTTTGTCCGTTCTCTCTCTCTCTCTCTCTCTCTCTCTCTCTCTCTCTCTCTCTCACACACACACACACACACACACACACACACACACGTCATAAAATTTAATCTAGATTCCTATAAGAGAGAGAACACTTGTCATTCTTTTCCTTCATTCCTGTCTCTTGTCTTTCCCTCTCTTAAGTCCTCTTTGACGTTCATTGCTCTTTCATGTTTGAGAGCAACCTGACCTAAAAACAGACACTTGGGACATTAGCACTGTGTGAGTCTCTCCCTCCAGTGTGTGTGTGTGTGTGTGTGTGTGTGTGAACACAAGTGTGGAAGCAGAGGGCAACTTTGGGGGAGTGGGCTCTGAGGCTCTAACTCTGGGCATCAGGCTGAGTGGCAAGTGCCTTTACATACTGAGCCATCTCACAGGTCCAACAACTTCTTAAGTCATGGTTTCAAGGCCTCTCTCCAAATATAGTCTTAGAAATTGGGGAGGGGACACACACCTCACTATGTAAGATATTGTCACCAGTTCCCCAGCACAGTTCTCTGGTCAAGTTGCATAAAAATACTAATGGCAAAAAAAAAAAAAAAAAAAGAAAATGGTTTTGTGTCTTTTACATATAACCCCCTTTAAAGGCTAATTGATCATTTTTTAAAATGAAAAGTTGGACTAGCTGAGTGGATCCCACTGATAGTAGCTTTTGCTGTAAGAGCTTCGCACAGGGTTGGGAAGTAGGCAGGTGGTAGAGCACTCATCCAATAGGCCCGAGCTGCTGGGCCTGCTTTCCCTGCCCCCACGCTGCCTTTTTCTGTGTTGCTTTTGCTTTGCAACATTCTAACTAACCACAGCAGCCAGACCTAATACCTGCCCAGTCCTCTGACTAGAATAGTAGGATTGCTAGAGGTGGTTCCCAGCACCCAACAGCAGTCACAGGGGACCTCTGGTATGTTGGTAGTGCCTTCTTTTTCAGTCTGGATACTCTATACAGTATGTGTCCAGCTAGAGGAAACTCAACATGTGCAATTATAACCAGACCAGTTTCCTATAAGCACACCATATTTCAATGAAAAGTTTAAATAACCCAAGAGTGGTGGTGTACTCCTGTAATATCGGCATATAGAGGCTGAAGCAGGGCTGCGAAGTCCAAAACCTATCTAGGCAGCTTAGAAAGACATTTATTATTAAATTATTAATTAAAAATTTAAAGAGTGGGGATTGCTGGAAAGACAGTTCAGCAGACAGGGCACCTGCTATGAGTTGGAATCCCCAGAAGCCACTTCAAAGCCAGAGGAAGGTGTTAGATCCTCACAGAACAATGAGGCACAGGTGAACCACATGAGCACTCTGGCTGAGAAGAAACCAGGACCAAATCTGGTCAGGCTGACCATCTCTGCGTATCCAATTAGTTCTTGGTTTCCCAGCTATCCCATGAGCATTCAATCCTCAAGTCCCCGCCCATCAAGTTTCTTGCTCACAAGATACAGGTTTTAAAGGGAGCTGCACCATTAGAGCACCCACATGATGCAGAGTGCTGGGTGGCTTCCGTTTTAAATCCCCGTGGCCAACCAGCAACGCGCAGGCTTTTGAAAGATTTCCCAGCACCTTGTTTGAATTCCAGGGGGAGCAGAGCAAGTTTAGGAACATGAAAGCAGCAGCCAAAGCTGGAAAGCCGGCTCTAGCACCAGCCGACCTCCGGAAAGCCAGGGTCCAGGGAGATGCAGGTCCCAGTGCCCCAGTGGCGGCCCCACTGTTGAAAGAGATTCCAGAGGTCTTAGTGGACAAATGCAGCAGGCGCCTTTATGTAAGGGGACGCTTTCTGAGTAAAGCAGGCTTTGTCAAATGCTTTGAGATCTCAGACCAAAACACAAAGGAGGTGTTCGCAGCCAAGATCGTGCCTAAGTCTTTGCTCACACCCTCCCAGAAGGAGAAGCTGTCCAAAGAGATTTCCATTCACCGCAGCCTCTCACATCAACACGTCGTAGGCTTCCACAATGTTTTCGAAGACAGCGAATTTGTGTTTGTGATTTTGGAACTTTGTCGGGAGAGTGTGAGTGTTTCTGCTGTGGGACTGGGGTGCTCACACCGTGAATTTGCTGGCAAAGGGGTTACAGATGCCTTGGAGTAGCCTTAGAGGAGTGCTTGGGTTTCAAGCGATTATGGAAAGGCTTCTAGTGAGGGTGCTGAGTGGGGTTGAGAAAGGACTCTGGATAAGGGCACGCATTAACAGGAGAGGGTCCTGTGAATGATAATGACCAGTGTATGGGCAGAATCATCAGGAGTCTGCCAAGACCTCCCTTTAATCCCGAGAGCTTAGTCCTGGTCCCATCCAGCTGGCCACCCTTTTCGGTGGGCTTCAGTAACTTCTTCCTTCTCCCTCAGTCCCTCCTGGAGCTGCACAAGAGGAGGAAAGCCCTGACCCAGCTGGAGGCGCGCTACTACCTAAGGCAGATAATCCTGGGCTGCCAGTACCTGCACCACAATCAGGTCATTCACGGGAACCTTAGGTTGAGCAACGTCTTCCTGAACGAGGATCTGGAGGTGAAAATAGGTAAGGTGCTGGACCTGTGGATGCCTGGTGCCAGTACAAGAGGAGGCAAGGAGAGGAAATCTGGGAGAATGGGAGCCAGAGAAATGGAGGGCTGGTGGGACATGGAGGTGCTGCCTCCAGAACGCCCTCTAGTCTAGAAATGGAAAGTGAGGGGCCCACACGCCAGTGTCTTGCCTTTAGATGCATTTGCTCTTTTTGTTTTTGTGTTTGCTGTTGCTGTCTTGTGTATCTCAATACAGTAGTTCTGAAAATAATAGTTTACTTGGGGGTGCCTCCCCCAATTACTACCCTATCTCACAGCACTGAGCCAGGTGCTCCTCAGTTTCCCTTTTAAACTGGAGGTCTAGACGTATGCCATGGAGCAAGGCTGGCAGCATTCCCTTAGCTGTCCCTTTACTGAGCTGAAAAGTCCTGTTCCCTTGAGACTCTGATTTGCCTCAGCCCCTGTACCCATGTCACCTTTCTCATCTTGTCTGTCAGCAGTCCGAAGAGTGTTTACTTGGTTCCCCAGTGCATCCAATTCTGTTGTCACGGGTCTTAAATGTCATTTATTTACGTGAGGGGTGGGGATAGAAGGTAACTTTCAGGAGTCGGTTGTCCCCTTGCACTGTGTGAGTCCCAGGGTCAACTCCAGCCATCTGTCTTAGAGGCATGCACCTCTGCCTACTGAGCCATCTTACTGCCCTAGCCCTGCTCTCTAAAAGAGCAGTGTAAAGGTCAGTGGGAGGCCAGCCAGAGCCAGCAAAGTAGAAAGGTTCCCGGAACAGAGACTTTGGAGTCTGATTCTCCATGGTCAGACCTGAGGCAGCTGTCTGCAACCACAGGTGACCCACACCTAGCAGCTGAGCGCCCTCTCTTCTTTCCTCTGTCCCAGGGGGTTTCGGGCTGGCAACCAAAGTGGAATATGAAGAGGAACAAATGAAGACCTTTTGTAGCCCCCAGAACTTCGTAGCTCCCGAAGCGGTGAGACTGGGAAGTTTTGAGGAGGATGTATGGTCCATCGGGTGCATCATGTAAGTTGGGAATGGACTCAGGAGCTATGGGTCTCATGTAAGTTGGGAATGGACTCAGGAGCTATGGGTCTCAATGGGGCTTTCTGAGACACTTCATCCAGTTGACCTTACCCTCTGAATCCTTCTTCCTTAGAGAAAGGCTATTTCAGGGAGCAGGTTGCCCACATGAAGCCCTATTTCCTTATCAATCTGGTGTAGGATGTAGGATTTCCTGTAGCTTGGACTTAATGGTCCAGAGAAGGGACGAGAAATTCTCTACAATTCTTCCTCCAGCTCTTTGCTGTTTACTAAAAGCATGCACAGACCCAAACCATCAATACCTGAGGGCTTGTTAGGACTATGGAATCTCAGTTCTGAACCTGGGTTTAATTGTGTCCCTGGCAGACTTTCAAGAAAGCTTTGGAAGCACTGATGAGCACTGATGGGAGAATTAGATCATCAGAAAGGCTGATGGTAGTCAGAAGTCCCATCATGGTGGCCTGTGGTGGATAGCAGTGGCCTCTGGGCTCCTTGGAGTCCTCTATTACTGCAGCCCAGAGCTGGGGAATTCCTGGCCCCTTAGTATCCACGTGTTATCAGCTACATTCTTCTGAGGGCTTGTCCTAGCCAAGGTTACCGTGGCACTAGGCAGACTTGGAGACCATCCCCATCTCTTCCTAGTCAGTGACTCCAGCACAGCCCCCTTCCTCTAGACAATGACTTAAGCATTTGGACTTTCCTGAGAGTTTAAGCAAAATTCTTCCTTGTACCTTCAGGTACACCTTGCTAGTGGGCAAGCCACCTTTTGAGACCTCATTCGAAAAAGAAACCTATCTCCGGATGAAACCAAATGAATACAGTGTTCCCAAGGTGACAGCAACACAATTTTATTTTGTTTTACCCAAAAGCTATTCACTGAGCCCAGCTATATCCTGAGGACAGCCTTGCCTCTAATATAGCCACAGAATGTATGTCTGAAGGCTGGCCTTGAACTCGCTGCATGTTGAGTTTGAATGTCAGATTCTCCTGCCTCTACCTCCCAAGTGTTGAGATTACAGGCATGCAGCACCAGGCTGGCTTTATGGGGTATACTGGGAACTGAACTGGGTTTTGTGCTTATAGGCAAGCACTCTGCCAACTGAGTCCCATGCCCAGCTTCCTGAATGGATGTAAAGTGCAGGGAGAAAATGGGGACGAAGAGGCAGACATGCTTAAGCTTGGGACATGGACCATCTCCACCCAGCTGAGCTGTGTTTAGCAGATGATGGCTTGACTCTTGTGAACCAGGCTTCCCATGTACAACGTGGAAGTTTCCCCAAGGGCTTCCAGTGACAAAATGACATCTTTTTTTCACAACCAAAGACATACATCCATTTGAAGGGATAACCCATTTCTGGGGACTAGGTCTACGTGGGACATATGGCCACTTTCAAACTGGTGTCCTTGACTTGTATATAGAGTAGCTATGTCACAGAGAATCAGCTCACTGCAGACGGCATGGACTGGCGTGAGCCAGCTGGACTGCTGTGGTATAAGTCCTGGCTTTATCACCTAGGCTGTGTGTGTATTCTCAGACAGGGGCACTTTCTCAGTTCTGAGCCTGCTTCTTCATCTAAAGTGAGCCATAGTAGTGAAGTGAGTAGTCTTCACTTTTGTGAGGCTGAGGCAGGGGAATCTCAAGTTCCAGGCTAGCCTGAGCTATATAGTGAAATCCTGTCTCAAACTATATAGGGGGAGGGAGTTTTTAGGAGTTTTTGTGAGGCCCAAATGAATTAACATCCAAGACTGCATTCCTGATACATAAGAAGCCTAGAGTTAATGCTCTGACTGACAGGCCTGTTCTAGGGTTTATCCCATATACCAGGTGTCCCACGTGGTGGGGTCCCAGGTATGGTACCGCTCCCCCATTCTACAGATACGCCTTGGTGGGCCCAGAAAGCCCAGGCTATTTGTCAGAGCTGGAATCCTGGGGGCGGAACTGGGATTTAAACACAGGTCTGGGGACCTGGAGGCCCCTCTGGTGGCAAATAACTAAATGTGCTTTGCAAGGGCAAGCTGCGGAAATCGTCCCCAGTTAATATTGAGTGCCAAGTGGCAGGAAATGATCCTTCTCACCATCAGGGTGACATTGGTCCTTGCTAAAGCTGGGGTGGAGGACCTGGTGGAGCTTATGGCCACTGAGCTATGGTATATTTGAGATAGGAGCAGCCACATGTCAGGTGGGGTCCCTGTCTCATCTCACTTAGGCTCTGCTTCTCCCCTCCAGCACATCAATCCCGTTGCTGCCTCCCTCATCCAGAAGATGCTTCAGGCAAAACCCACTGCCCGCCCACCATTGAGGAGTTGCTCAAAGATGAGTTCTTCACTTCTGGCTATATCCCTGCCCGTCTGCCCATCACCTGCCTCACCATCCCACCAAGGTTGTCAGTAGCTCCCAGCGGCCTGGACCCCAGCAGCAGGAAGCCTCTCATGGTCCTCGAGAAAGGTGAAGCTTGGTCTT
Organism: Peromyscus leucopus; assembly: GCF_004664715.2. NCBI lineage: Eukaryota > Metazoa > Chordata > Mammalia > Rodentia > Cricetidae > Peromyscus > Peromyscus leucopus. The sequence goes on along the minus strand of NW_023504608.1, from coordinate 4,729 downwards.
GTTAGGGTAGACTGCAGAGAGCCCAGATTTCCAGGGTGCATTTCGGGGTGCATGCACCTTACTCTGCCCCCAGAGGTGGGTCCTCTCCTTGAGGTCTGGTCCCTGGGTTCTTCTGACTCTTGGGCTTGGCAGGAAGAACAGACTGAATCAACCCATTTGATCTGATAAGGAAAAAAATGGACTGAACACCAAGCCCAGGAAATTCTTTTTGATTACTTTTAAAAGTCTCTATTGTCTCTTTTGCATGTTTTGTTGAATGCTGGAACTTGTCAGGTATAGACATGGAGTATAACACGGCACCCATCCTCAGTTCTCATTCTCAGCCATGGTTCACTCTGTACCTTCACCCCTTTGAGTGCTTGTGTTTTGTCTGTCAGGAGCAGGTCTTTCATTGTCACCAGGCTGCTCTGGAGTCAGTCCTCCTGCCTAGGGCTCTGGATTACAGGTTTGTCAGCACATCTCACTTTTGAAATGTCACTACAGCCAACTCCAGCAGTCTGCCATTTTATACTTAAACTAAAGTACATCTGTGAGTTCGAGGCCCGCCTGGTCTATAGAGCGAGTACCAGGACAGCCAGAGCTGTTAGAGAAACTCTGTCTGAAAAAAGAAAACAAAGGATTAAATAGGTAGAAGAATGAACAGGAAGCATCTGACCCTCTTTTCCCAGTCTGTTTACATTTCTTTTGATGTTTTCATCATCAATCCTCTATGTGCTTCTCTTAACTGATTGAGAGCAAACTTTGTTGTTTTTTTAAAAAAGGATTTATTTATTTATTATGAGGACACCAGATCTCATTACAGGTGGCTATGAGCCACCATGTGGTTGCTGGGAATTGAACTCAGAACCTCTGGAAGAGCAGTCAGTGTTCTTAACCACTGAGTCATCTCTCCTGCCCTAAGAGCAAACTTTCTTCTGTTAATGCTTCTGTGTATTCTTCTTGAAAACAGACATGACAGACACCAGCACAACCTTCAGGACTGTGAGCATTAATCTAATCCCATATTGTCTTCACAGTTTCTTTTTCTTGTTTCTTTCCTTCCTTCCTTCCTTTCTTCCTTTCTTTCTTTCTTTCTTTCTTTCTTTCTTTCTTTCTTTCTTTCTTTCTTTCTTTCTTTCTTTCTTTCTTTCTTTCTTTCTTTCTTTCCTTCCTTCCTTCCTTCCTTCCTTCCTTCCTTCCTTCCTTCCTTCCTTGCTTCCTTCCTTCCTTCCCTCCCTTCCTTCCCTCCTTCCTCCCTCCCTCCCTCCCTTCCTTCCTTTTTGAGACAAGATCTCACTATGTATCTCAAGCTGGCCTCCAACTCACAGACATCCACCTGTTTCTGCCTTCCAAGTGCTAGGATCAAAGGCGTGAGACACCTCACCTGGTAGCATTCCTTTTTTTTTTTTTTTTTTTTTTTTGCACTCCCTCCCTTTTTTCCTTCTATTTATTTTTTTTATTTTTATTTATTTATTTATTTTTATTTATTTATTTATTTTTATTTATTTATTTTTATTTTTATTTATTTTTTATTTTTTTTATTTTTATTTATTTTTTATTTATTTTTATTTTTTTTATTTTTATTTATTTTTTATTTTTAATTTTTTTTTATATTTTTTTATATATTTTTTTTTATATTTTAATTTTTAATTTTTTTGTTTTTCAAGACAGGGTTTCTCTGTGTAGCTTTGCGTCTTTTTCTGGAGCTCACTTGGTAGCCCAGGCTGGCCTCGAAGTCACAGAGATCCGCCTGGCTCTGCCTCCCGAGTGCTGGGATTAAAGCGTGTGCCACCACGCCCAGCTCTAATTTTTAATTTTTAATTTTTAATTTTTTTTTTTTACTTTTTTTTTTTTTTATTTTTTTTTTTTTTTTATTTTTATTTTTATTTATTTATTTTTATTTTTTTATTTTATTTTTTATTTTATTTTTTATTTTTTTATTTTATTTCATTCATTTTTTTATTTTTTTTTTATTTCATTCATTTTTATTTCTTCATTTTTTTCATTCATTTTTTATGTCATTCATTTTTTTTTTCATTATTTTTTATTTCATTCATTTTTTATTTCATTTCATTTTTTTTTATTTCATTATTTTTTATTTCATTCATTTTATTCATTCTTTTTTCATTCATTTTTTTTTTTTTTTATTCATTTTCTTCATTTTTTATTATTTTTTTATTCTTTTTTTTTTATTTTTTTTTTTTTTATTTTATTTATTTTTTATTTATTATACAGATATGAAGCAGATGCCTCAGGTTTGAAATCTCTGACCTCACTATCTCAGATGCTGGGCTATAGGGTGTGCCATGTATTTAGAATTACTAATTTTCTTGCAGTTTTATTTGACCTTAATATATTTCATTAAGGGTTGTATTCTTTGAGAAGTAGCTTGAAGACTTTATTTCTCTGTGTGGATTACCCCAATTTAATGCAACGTTCTCAGTTTTCTGTTCAATTAGATTTACATTTTTAGGCAAATGACTTGCGATGATTTAGTTTGGTTTTGGTGCTTTGAGACAGAGTCTCATGTTGTTAAAGCTAGCCTTGAACTGCAAATGCTGGGTTACCAATGTGTGCCTCACCCTGACTCAATGACTTGGATTTTTTGGAATAATTTTAGGGCTATACAAAGTGTTATAAATAAAACAGAGCTGACTTCCTATGTGCCCTTCCCCCAGCGTCCTCCATTATCAGCATCTCTCTACTATAGAATAATTACCAAAACTAAAACGTTAACCACAAGATAATCCTGTCAACAAACTCTAGTCCTCATGTCAATCAAACAGATTCCCCATTAACATCACCTTGTTCTGTACCAGGGTGCAAGTCAGTACTGCACATGCATTTAGAGACCTCAGCTTCTTAGTTCCTCCAGCCTGTGACAGTCTCTGGGTTTTTCTTGTGTCTTGTGACCTTGACACTTTCAGAGGGTGCTGATTAGTGTCTTTCCTGTTGTGTTTGTTGCTTCCTCGTGATTTAGGGAAGATTCTACATTCTGAGCAGGAATGCTGCAGAGGGAATGTGCTCTTTTCAATGTGTCGGGGAGACAAGGCTGTCTCTGCTACAGATACTGTTTTTTTCGGTCATTGGTAAGTATCTTGCAAGAAGTTGTTTGAAAAACTGCTGCCCATCAAATTTGGCACCCACATGTGGATCTTGGTGTAGTAATTATTGCTGTAATTTTTATTTTCCCCTTTAAATTTTTGAGAGAGTGTCTCATGTGGCCAGTCTGCTTAGAATTCCAGTAGCCAGGATGACCTTGAGCTTCTGTTCCTTCTGCCTCTGTCTCCCATGTGCTAGGATTACAGGCATGGACCACCACGGCCAGTTTATAAGGAGCTGAGAATGTTAATTCAGGGCTTCACACTAGACAAGCACTCTGTTAATTGAGCTATTGCTGAGCCCCTTTTCTGTTTCCCTTTCCTGTAGTGCTGGACTTGTGGATCCTATCTTATGGGGAGGTATTAAAATACTGCTCCTTTAGGATTCTTTTTTTCTTAGTAAAGTAGCAATAAATGAAAATGTTTTATAGACATTTTCCAGATTATCCAAAGGTAGAGGATTGTATCATGTTATGTGATCCTGGAGTAGTCGTCCTCATTTTCATAGTTTTATTTTGGACCAGTTTGATTTTACATATTCTGCAAACTGTCTCATTTTGTTTTTCCTGTGATGAATGTGTTTTACATGCATATATGAATGTGTAGCACATGAATGCCTGGTGACCACAGAGGCCAGAAAACTGTCTTGGATCCCCTGGAACTGGAGTTACAGGTAGTTGTGAGCCTCCATGAGAATGCTGGGAACCAAAGCCAGGTTCTTGACAAGAATAGCCAGTGCTCTTAGTGGCTGAGCCATCTCTCCAGCCCCTTTTTGGCTAGTTTTTAAAATCAGAGCTTGGATATTTTATTTTACACTTAAGTTCTTAATTACAGCATGTGTGGATTGTTGTTGCTGTGTTTAATTGAAAATTTAGGGAATGTCCTGTTTCACGGGAGAACTGACTGGTGCTGGTTTGGGGAAGTGAATTGTTCAAGAATAAAGACAGCAACAGTGACCAGTGCAGCCCCGATCACATAGGCCAACTAATGCTTCAGTGTGGATTTCATTAGACTCAGTTATGTGTAGGCAAACAAGCAAAAGGCTTACACTGTGCTTCACCCATCCTTCCGCCATCCTGGATGCACAAGGTGCCCTTCGTTCTCTGCTTCACTCAGTCCCTTCAGGCTCCCTCCCTGAGGGACAGCAACAGCAGGTGTCCTGGAAGGGCAGCCTGGAGCAGAGGCCTGAGCTCTTAAAGCTTTGTGGCTTCTCAGTAAGCACCATATACCTGACAGCCAACCCGGTCCTGACTCAGTTCCCAACAGCAGTGAGAGCCAATGGTACTGTGGGAAGAGTGCTAGCTGTGGCAGGCAGCCTGTGCTCCCTCCAGTGGTTTTGTGCCTGGCTAATGGCCATGTCACCTTCTTAGGTGTAGAGAGACCCTTGCCTGACCATCCCTGGGAAAAGGAGGAACCAGTGGTTTGGGGGACAAGTGAGGCCATTGAGTGCCACCTCAGTGACATGCTGCAGCAGCTGACCAGGGTCAATGCCTCGAAGCCCTCAGAGCGAAGGCTGGTGCGGCAAGGTGAGTCCTGTAGGGCTTCCCATCTGGAGAAGGCAGGGTATCTCAGTCAGCAAGCAGAGCCCCCATTTCCTGGAGATCAAAATCCAGATGAGTTAGCCTGACACCCAAGGCCCTCCTGGTGTG
>NW_023504607.1:0-24653 GCF_004664715.2 Peromyscus leucopus | reverse complement strand
CCCTGCATAAGCCCCAGGCTTCAAACAGCCAGCTCATGCACTGAGCACAGGACCCGGTCCCACTGCCTGGATGCCCCTCAAACAGACCAAGCCAATCAACTGTCCCACCAATTCAGAGGGCCTGATCCAGCTGGCAACCCCCCAGCCACCGGTCCATAGTTCATGTGTTTCCACTTGTTTGGCTACCTGTCCCTGTGCTTTATCCAACCCTGATCTCAGCAATTCTAAACCCTCCTCTTTCTCACCAATTGGACTCCCGGAGCTCCACCCAGGGCCCTGCTGTGGTTCTCTGCATCTGGTTCCCTCAGTCATTAGATGGGGTCTCTAGCATGACAAGTAGGGTGTTTGGCCATCCTATCACAAAAGTAGGTCAGGTCGGGCTGTCTCTCGACCATTGCCAGCTGTCTATTGTGGGAGCATCTCCGTGGATCTCTGTGGGCCTCTTCAGCACTCTGAGTGAGGTAACCCAGACTCAGAAAGACAAACATGCTATGTACTCACTCATAGGAGGATACTAGATGTGGAACAAGGATGACTGGACTGCTGCTCACAACACCAGGGAGGCTGCCTGGAAAGAAGGACCCCAGGAGGGACATGGGAATCACCCAATGAGGGAGAAATGGATGAGATCTGCATGGACAGCCTGGACATGAGTGGGGGTGGTGAAGGGCAAGGGTCAAGGGAGGGAGAATTTGGGGGAGCAGGAGATCCAAGCTGGATCAAGAACAGAGAGGGAGAACAAGGAATGGGAGACCAAGGTGGATGAGGACCACATGAGAATAGTGTTTTAGTTTTTGTTGTTGCACTTATTTATTTAGGTTTACTTCTAGGAATTATTTTACTACATGGAAGCTATTAGGAATAGAATTGTTTCCCTGATTCCTTGTTAAGCCTGAGAACTACTGGTGAACAGGAAGGCTAGTGATTTTTGTATGATGATTTCGTGCCTAGTATATGGTGCTTATACTTCCAACACTTTTCATGTGGGGTCTTTAGGGCCACTTATGCACACAGACAGAGGACTACTGAGATGCTGTACATTCTTGTTTATGCAAGACTAATCACAATGGCCAGAGTGTAGGATTAGCCCAGACATAGATAAGAAGGTAAAGTAAAAGTGTTTTGCATACAAAATGAAGCATTATTCAGCCAAGGAGAACAAAAGTATGTTGTGTCCAGGAATTAGGGAAAAGATGAGGCATAGGGTGGTATATATGGTCAAAGCAAATGGTGAACTTGAATGAAAATATTTTTGTGAAACCTGTCACCATGAACAATGACTATGCAGCAGTAAAAAATAAAAAGTAACCATCATTAGAAAAAGAGTTTTGGGAGGTAGTTCAGCAGTAGAATATATGCCTAGCATGAACCTGAGTTCATTAACCAACACTGCAAAAATTATGCAACCACTAGTTGATGGGAATAGGACTTTACTATCTCTACCTTTGCTCGTGAGTCTTTAGTTCAGTGTTCTCAGTAATTAAACTATAACAAGCAGAGCATGGTGGTACTCAGCTGTGATCTAGCACTTTGGGGACAGAGGCAGGCAGAACTCTGTGAGCTGGAATCAAGCCTGGTGTGTGGACTGAGTTCCAGGGAAGTCAAGGCTGTATAGAGAGACCCTCTCTCTCAAAAAATAACAGCAATAACAACAAAAATTTTATTACAAAATGATGAAAATGTGTTCCTCTAGGCAGTAGCTGGGGAGTGAGGGTGGAACTGGCATTGAATCCAATATGGCCAAGGACACAACTTCAACTATGAATCACCACCATGAACTAAAGTCAGTTGCTGTACAACATAATCCCCTTAATGTCCTTTTAATGCAGAAACTAAGGTTTGAATTGGTGTGGCTAGGATCTAGTAGCTTTGCCTTACTCACTGTTTTGAATACTCCCTAACCTTTTAGGGCATGTCACCAGGCTGATTCCTCAACAATAAACTTATTACAGACCCTGGTCATCTGTCTCTAAGTCCTGAGGACTATTGAACAATGATATTGGACAAGGTCTGCATTGCTAGGGGTTTGACCTAGTCCCCTAGTAAGGGCCTGTGATAATTTCAGGATACAGGTGCACCCTGAACTATTATGCTTTGAGCTAGGGAAAGAATGAGATCTGGTGGGATGGGGATTATAGAGAAATCTTGTTCTCTGTAGGGTACACAGATATTTAGCCATGCCTAGAACCATCAGCCCTAATGTTGTACGACAATCCCCAGAATCAAAATGTGAAGTGGAAATGTCATAGTTTCTCACATTCAACACTGAATGCCTTAGTTAATATTTGGGCTGGAAATCATATCTTGTTTGCCTTAGTTCATATTCACATCAAGGCTGACTGCACCATACTAGCCTTCATGAACCAACATACACTCTAATCATATAAAAAAAAAAAAAAAAAAAAAAAAAAAAAAAAAAAAAAAAAAAAAAAAAAAAAAAAAAAAAAAATATAAAAAAATAAATCTATACATTCACCTGAATTTTACTGATGATGCAGGTTATAAACCCTGTGTGAGAGTACAGAATACCAGGACATCCCCACACTACTCTGAATCTCAGGGAAATATACACTAAAAAAAATGAGTTAGAGTAGAATTACAAGTTGGGAATGGACATTTTATTGTGCATTTCAGGAGCAAGGAGAAGGGCTATGGCAGGTAAGAGCAATAAAGGTATACTTGTGCATGATTCAAATCCTAGCCTCTGTGAGTAAGATGAACTTTGAAAGGCCTAGAAAACACTCTAGAGACAACTCTTCTCCACAGTGTCCCCTTCATGAGTGACCAGGCAGCTGACATGACTTACAGATTTCAGTTCTTCTTCTCTCAAGGTCAGGAAGCTGCTAGCCATGTACTTGTAACTGTCACGCTGTCTCATAGGCTTACTGGTCCCTACATCCTGGGTGATAGGAGTACCATCTGCCTCCCAGGTCACTGTCACAACACCTGGGTAAAAGTCAGTAAGCTGACACAGCAGTGTGCCCTTTTTGTTCTTGAGCTCCTCAGAGGATGGTGGAAACAGGGTGACTGAAGGTGTAGCCTTGGGCAGACCTGCAGGATAGAGAAAGAGAAGCTCAGAATCTTAGTCTCCCAAAAGAAATCCTGGAGGTATGTGTAAAGTGTCCTGAGGTTAGTGATGATGTTTGAACACAGAGTATAGAAGGTGGGTATACATCTCTTCTATATACTCCCTATGTTCTTAGAAATTATGCACCCCATATTTGTGCAGTAGTTTCACTTGATAGCTCCTGCACTTTGACCTTCAAAAAGATACCTGACCTTCACTTTCCTGCCCTAGTAAACTTCTCTTTGTTTTTTATATTTGTCTGTAGTCTGTCTGTCCCACTCTGAGGACAGTTCTGAGGTAAAACCTGTCCTGAGTCTAAAACGTTAAAACTAGGAGTTTGTTTTCACCCAAATCTGTGACATGTAGATCCCTGGCCTCTGCTTAGTATAGCATGGATCTGGGTAAACTGTTTCTCGATTCTGCAGACTGAGGTGAGATCCCTTCTCTGGATGAGTTGTGTAATTTTCATGCATCAGGACCAGAGCTATGTGAATGCAGTTGCTCTGTTTCCTAACCAGTATCTTAGAGAGACCCAGGAACCCAGCTTCCCAACTGCAGCTTCAGTCTCTCTCTCTTGACTTCCTGTGTCCAGAGCTCCCTTACCTTTCTTCTCCTTACTAAAATTCCTGAGTTCTGGCTTGGTTACTGCTCTGTTCATGGCTTTCCATGGGAGCTTGGGGATCCTTTCTTCTGCCTGTCCTAGGAACTGAATCCCGAGTTCCACTCTCCAGCTTACCTAAACTCTGACATGTTATTCACCAGCCTCAGCGCTGAGTGTTCTATGTTCTCCTAACTCACCAGCTGCCTCTCCTCTGTGCCTCTGGCCTTCCTTCCCCATGAGATAGTAATTCACTTTAACCCTCACAAAATTCACTAGAAAGATAGACACTCATAGAGAGTGACACAGTGGAGTACTTATCAGAGCACTGCATATCTCAACAGAATGACAGACACATATTTACAGGTTATCTTTTTTTTGCCCCTGTCTTTGAGATTAGACATGAAAGGTGACAGGGAACCATCTGAGGTGAGCTGCAGAAAATAGAGAAGCAAGAGATTATTTACCTAGAATGAAGTTTAAGCATGAAGTACAATAGAGAAATAATTGAACAAAAAAATCATCTCAAACCTTAGAGATTGTAGTAACAGAAGAGGAAAGAGTCACTTACCTAGGACAGTCAATATGGTGCCTTTGCCGAACACCCAGCACTGTGATATAGGCTCATGCAAAAACCCTACATGCACCTTACCCTCCAGTTTCAGCTGTGACATATGCAGTCTCTGATGATTCTGGGATATGCAGTGACCTCTCTGAAAGATCCTTCTTCCCAGGATCCCACATGTCCTCTGAGCCAGCCTTGCCAGAAAGTCATTCATAAAATTTCCACACACTCTTTAGAAGATCTTTACAGGATAAAAATGAACAGAGAGGAGCCCTTGGTAACAGTTCAAGGAAGCTACTAACTGCATGGAGTCTATGCAAAGTCTTGGGGCCACTAACTCAGTCTCTGTAGCTCCTGTCTGGTGAAGAACAGAAATAGAGCTCTGAGGCCCTGCAGAAGGCAGCAGGTGGAGAACACACACAATCATCAGTTTCAATCCACATCTCATCTTCCTACATGTGGTAGAATCTTTACCACTAATACATTACTAAACACTATAGGGTCGTGTCATGCAGTCATTTAATAACAACTTGACTATTACCTGATATCAAGAAATAATCAATAACTTCTTTTGGAGTTTGATATACTGTCTAGGAATTCTTTTTGTAAACCCAAAATATATATAATCATAGCAGATAAGATACAAGTTCTGGAATGTGCTTTTGTAACACAATATAAGGGAGGAGTTTAATGTTATAGTTGAATCAAAATCCAGTTGAAATGAGTGTTACAGGTTGCTTGGTGGGAATATGAGAACATTAATTTTTTGTGTTTCCTATTTTTTTGTGTCCAAATTTGTGAGTGAAAACTTGAAACAAAAAGATGAGGAAGTGAGTCTCTGAGCAATATCTGGGTACGGATGAGGGTTTGCTCTATCCCCAGCAAGGAACATTGCTGTGAGGATACCCAGGGTCTTCACTTCCAATTATTGGGCATGGACTTTATCATGCCCTAGAATCAGAAAGCTGCCATGAAGAACAAATCCCAAAGGTTCTTCCTAGTTCAGAAACTGGGGACTTGGGGCCTGAGATCAAGCTCAGTGTTGTCAACTCTCACTCTGCCTCATTGATGAAGAATATTTCTGGCTTTGCAGACTATGCTACTGCACTGTCTAATCCACCAGGTTTCTGGATGTAGTCAGTGTCCATACTGCTTATGAGTTACCTAGGATGATGTCTCCAAGCCGTGAACACTAAATCCTTACTGACTTCTACAGAGGATGGGCCACTGAAGTTTGACTGTGAATTACAAAGATCGTGATTGACGCCAATCTGAAGTGCACACTAGTGTGCTGATGCACATAAGAGGACTTGGGCCAGTGAAGTGGGTGCCTGCTACACCTAAGTCTACCCAAGCACCTGGCTTGAGTTAACCTGTCAGGTCACACTCAGTCTTCCTTGAAGTCTCACCCGAACTGACCTTGAGTAGTCTGGAATTTGACTGAGACTAGTTCCTATGTATCAATTATTTGGAACCTCTTCAGGAATGGAGTTGGATCCATTTCTCATTAGATCTAGTTTTATGCTTGAGTGGTTATCCCATCTCATGCTCTAGTATAGAGGACCATGAGAACCAATGTTTTGAATTATATAATAGAATTGTCTAAGTTCATTGCAAGAATCTACACATTTCGGGACTTGCTACATAATATTAAGTTAGTTGTTTAGCCTGAAACATGATATCTTGCTTCAGCTGCATTCTAAGTGAGTGTTTCTGCATCACAGGGCTCAGAGAACAGTGCAGAGGAAGAGAATTGTCATTCTTAGGGTGATACCCTCTGCATGTTTCAAAGGAGAACTAATTTCTCACTGGGAACCTGAATCCCACCTCCCCACATTGTAGATTCAAAGGATTCAAAATTAAACATGTACAAATGGGACAAGGCAATACTTTTGATCAATGATATTTTATTGAATATTCAGTGGGTAAAAGAGAAAGGTTGAGATTGCTAGATATAGAGAAGAGACCCCATTCTCCATCCCCTAGGCTAAGGAAAGGCTGGGCTCCTAGAGACAGTCTGCAGGGGACACACTCTTTTCTACAACGTTCCCTTCGTGTGTACCTTGGCAGGACATATGGGTTGAGATCTCCACTGATCTGCTGTCAAAGTGAGGAAGGTTTTGGCCATGTACTTGTTGTTATGTTTGGAGGGATTTGTAGTCTGCACACCCTGGGTGATAGGTACACCATTTGCCTTCCAGGTCACTGTTGCACTGCCCGGTAGAGCTCCTTAAGTCTGGGGAGGGCAGTTGAGTAAAGGTTCCCAGAGGGAAAAACAGACCTTTCCATGACAACAAGGGTTGAGCTGAATGTGAAGGAGCATTAAAGCCACTTACCTAGGACGGTGAGCTTGGTTCCTCCACCAAAAACATACCCCAGTGACTGAGACTCAAACAAAAACCTGTGGGGCCAGCACTGGCCCTGTTCTCTGGCAGCTGGGCTGGACCAAAATACTAGCTGGCTGTAATGGGTGGAGCTGTGACCCCACTTGAGGAGAGGTAGATGATAATCCTTTTCACTGGCTTTTGTCCTTGTCTGGCAGGCCCTCCAAGGAGTTGTTTCCACACTGTGTGTACCCGACCCTATCTCTGATACTGTCTGTGCTGACAGCAATGCAGAAGATCCCAAAGAATCCCAACTGACACATTATTTCAGGTGCCTTTGTTGTGTGCCATAGAGTTCAGTGATTTTTAGCCTCATTTTACAGACTGAGATGCTTTTCCTCACAAATTCGTATAGTCACACTTGGCCATCTTCTTTGGAACCATGGACCCAGGACCACTCTTGTCTTAAGAAACTTCCACAGAGAGAATTCTCTTTGAATTTCTTACACACAGAGACATAGCTCATATGCACTTTATTTTTATGGGTTTTTTCAGAATACAGTATCTGTTCACCATTCTATTTATCTATACGTATACATACATACATAATTATATATGCACATGGCCACAAAGTACCCATTTATTTGTTTTTTTACACTAGAACATCGGTAGACTACTCTGACTTTCATCTTCATAGTTTTCTGAAACTTCTCACACAAAGACAAAAATAATCTCCTCTCAAACAATTCTGTAGTTCAAGAGCACCCCATGTGTCTCAAAGAACCCTATTTCTCATCACTTTCATCTCCTTTGTTTCTGAAACTTCCCACACTGTGACTAATGTCTTTCCTTTCCCTTTGGTCTGCAAATGGTTGTTCACTCTGAGACCATCACCAGGGTAGTGCCTGCCCTTTCCCCTTCATATTATTACTGTAGATGACTTGCATTATGCACTCTGCAATGCCACAGCTGCCCAGAACTCTGAGTAGGTTCTGTTCTTTTTGGCTCCAAATTCAGTTATATTATTTCTTCTTGAATGTTCTATAGCAACATCAAATTCAACAGTTCCTCAATCAAATTTTTTCCCTGAAATTTGATCCTCTACAATGCCTTCTTTGAGGTAATTTCTCTCCAATATAGAGCCTGAAGTCATCCCAGGATGTTTTCCTTTCATTGAATCAACATATATTTTTTGCTATTCTATACAGCATAGCATGCTATTGAAATACTCAAAACACAAAGACCAACACAAAGCTCACATCAAAAGTTCATGATGACAAGAATCCTTAGGTATTGTTGAAATTTACTTCTATCTGTCCATAATTTTTAAATAAAAAAAAAACTTCATGTGCATGTATGCATGTGGCTTTCTGTATGTAAGTTTGGTGCCCTCAGAGACCAGAAGAGGGTGTCATTCTTCTGGAGCTAGAATTATGGGCCATTGTTTGACACCCAGTGTGGGTCCTGGGAACTAAAGTTGGGTCTTCTGTGAGAGTGGTAAACTCCCTTAACCCCTGAACCATCTCTCCAGCTCCCCAAGATTATTAATTTACATTGGAAGATTACCCATTCTGTTGAGGTATAAAGATTTTTATTTTTCGTCCGTGTTCTCTAACTTATTTAAGTTCCATCCATATGGCAATTTCCACTGATTTAAGATTTGTACATAAGTATTTTTAACAGATTAGCAGCATAAACCTAACCCTTCTTTCTTAGTAAATAATGCATACATTCTTCCTTTATTTTGGAAAAAGACTTCCTCAGTCAGTAATTCTTTTAAAAGTTACGATATTCTTTATACTTAATGCAAAATATTTGAATTAGAAACAAGGACAAACTCCCACTTATTCTTTCATCATTTATAATATTTCACAGATTCTGAATATTCAGATCCACCGAAGTAAGCTTGGGGATATGAATACCTGGTAAAATGCCACTCAACAGAACAATCTGAAAGAATCAGCTAAGGAATCACTGAACTAACATGAGAAGTATGTAGCTAGAGTTTTCCTGCCTTGCCCAGTCAGGACAAATTTTTGTCACCTGCCAGTCCCACAGCTGCTCAGACCCAACCAAGTAAACACAGAGACTTATATTGCTTACAAACTGTATGACTGTGGCAGGCTTCTTGCTAACTGTTCTTATAGCTTAAATTAACCCATTTCCAAGAAATCTATACCTTGCCACGTGGCTCGTGGCTTACTGGCATCTTCACATGCTGCTCGTCCTGGCGGCGGCTGGCAGTGACTCCTTCTGCCTTCCTGTTCTTTCTTTTCTCCTCTCTGTTAGTCCCGCCTATACTTCCTGCCTGACCACTGACCAGTGAGTGTTTTATTTATTGCCCAATCAGAGCAACACATTTGCCATACAGAACATCCCACAGCAGAAGTAAGTTGCTGAATGAAAAAGCACCTTACAAAGTCTACAGAGGTCCATTAATGACTCATTAACATTCTAGAAAATACTCTAGAAATAAACAACATAGAATGTCATATAAACATGATGTGCTTTGTAAATAAATTACTTGGCTTTTTATCATAAAGGTGAGTCATCAGAGTACAATCTTGTTCCTTGATGAAAATGCTGAGTATTGTAAGATCATTTCTTTTCAAATTAATCATATACTGCATCAAAATTGCAGTCATACAGCAAAAGTAGACTTCTTGAGAAACAGGAAACTAATTATAAAATCAAGCAGTAAGAACAATGGAGAATAGGCATGGGTAGTTGGTAGATGGACCAACATGACAGTGTCTACCTGATTAAATAGAGAATGGTATAGGAGGGCAGATGGGGAGAGAATTACTAACTTTAAAGACCTTTTGAAAAGTCATGTGGAAACCTACTACTATAGAAGTTTCATAAAATATGTAAATATATGAAAGTAATTTAACTAGAGTTACCTAATAATGGGGAGACAATGCCAAACTAGACATATTATGCCACAGAGTAAAACTCACAGGACTAGAAATTGACTATATTTTGTTGAGTCATTGGTCAAAGAATTTCTGCATATACCCTACCCCCCTGCAACATCGCAGATCACTATGAGGGCTATTGGTTCCTCTCTACAATCTGATGGCATCAAAGTCCTGTTATCAAAGACAATGCTTCCTATGTCATTGAGCAGAGAAAAGCTGAGTTGGTGCCTAACTAGAAGCTGCACCTCTGCTAATTAGTATTCATTATGCTGGAAAGTACGTTGTATACTACCAGAGGAGAAAGGTAATCATTAATATCACTTAACTACAAACTATATAGCATACAACAGCAACCTGCCTGTCAGATATACTGGTGCTATAGTGGCACAAATATTATGGGAGTAATCCACTATCCTGGTTGGAATTAAGGCCCTCTCCATGAGGCCTTAATACCTGGCACTATGAAAGTGGCCATGAACCTGAGATTACACAGGTCATGACCCTAGGGTCAGAAAACATTGTGGAAGAGGGGGTGGAAAGATCATAAGATCCAGAGGATCAGGGACTGTACTGTGAGATTCTATCTTCTAGTAACATTGGAAGCTATACCTGTAAAATCTCACCAGCATGACTACCCAAACTGAATAAAAAGGACACCAAAGAACATGCTATTCTAAAATATGCAAAATCTACTATTATTGTTTTGTTAAAGGAGCAGCAGTAAAATGAAGTTTTTGCAATTAATAACCACTGGTAAAGCAGAAATCAGTTTTCTCCAAGGGAGTGATAGTGACCATCAAACACACTCAGGGCAAACCCATACCCAAGATTCACTGGCCAACACAAAATGAGCTTCATGTTTTCTGTATGCTTTTTCTGTTTTGTTTCAGTGTTTTTGTCTTAATGGTTTGTTTGCTTGCTTTTGTTTTTGTATTTTTTCCTTAGAAAATAACTTGAAATTGAGTGGGTAGGGAGGTAGGGAGGATCTGAGAATACTTGGGGTAGGGGAAAGAATAACATTAAAATATATTTAAATAATAAAAAAGAATGTTATTTTGTTGTTGTGTATTTTTAAGATTGTGTTTAAATTACATTTCTAGAATCTTATTCCTCCATCCAAACTCTCCCATATAACTCTTCTGGGCTCTCCTTCAAATTCATGGAATTATTTTTACATCAACTATTATTGCATGCACATATATGCATTGTGAAATGCAACCTGTTGAGTCCATATAATGTTACTTGTACGTATATCTCTAGTCATGACCATTTGGCACTGAACAAAAACTCTCTTCCCTGGAGAGGGTTACCTCTCCCATTCCCATCTTTACTTAGTTGCCTATAGTCTTTTGTTTTGTATTGTTTTGTTTTGTAAAGAGTTGAGGACTCATGTACTTATCCTGGTGGATTTAAGCATGTTCTTTGGTGTCTTTTTTATTCAGTTTGGGTAGTCATGCTGGTGAGATTTTACAGGTATAGCTTCCAATGTTACTAGAAGATAGACTCTCACAGCACAGTCCCTGATCCTCTGGATCCTATGATCTTTCCACCCCCTCTTCCACAATGTTTTCTGAGCCTTAGATGTGGAAGTGTTTTGTAGATGTATCCATTATGACTGGGCTTCACAAATCTGCATTTTGATTGGTTGTGGTTTTCTGTAGTGGTCTTCCTGTGTTGCAAAGAGATGTTTTCTTGATGAGGCATGAAGACTGCACTTATTTGTAAATATAAGGACAAATGCTCATGGATTGCTTTACATATGCTGATTGGTGAATTAGTAGTTGTAGAGTCTCCTCCAACAAGTAGGATTTCACTAGCACTTAGTAATTAGCTAGGTTTCCAGTACCAGATATGTCTCACTCTGGCTTAGCCTGTCTTAAGCCCAATATAGAGTTCTTGGCTACTGTCAAGATATGTGTGTCATTATTGCACACTAAGGCTTAGTGTGTCATGCTGGTCTTGATGTGTGATCTATTATAGCTGGTTGGGACTGTTGGTTACCTCCCTCCTTTGGAAGTTTACATGGTGCCTCATGGTACCATGTAATCTAGTCCTCCGGGAGAGGCCATTCAGGTCAGTTCCAGCTCAATGGTCTCTGGGTCCTCTTTCTGAAGTGCATGGTGTCTTCAGCAATAAGGACTTATCTTTCACCTCGATGGGGTAATCAAGGACAATAGCAATAGGCTACATGTTTTAGGAATCTCTTGGACAACCATGGTGAGTAACTCAAGAAGAAAAAGGACTTATTCTTGTATTAAAGGTTTTATTACATGGTCTTTTGTTATTAGAGGGAACCCTGTCAGCCCAGATAAGAAAATTTCATTAAATCTATATTTGTATACATTGAATTATATGCATTACACTTTTTTTGGTAAATGATTAATTGCTGGGAGCCCTCCCTGGTGGTAGATGGGTCCTGCAGAAGGTGTAAGGACACATCCATATCTCTGGTCTTAAGGGCTCCTGTCTTGGCCCTGCCTTGTAGGCGTGATAGTTACTGAAGCCTCAATGGGGTAGTACTTCCAGGTCAAAGCTGAAACAGCTACCCACTACAATAAATGGTATTTATTCATACCATAAATCATCATCTTTTTTTTATGTTCACACATATGTCCTATGGGAAGAAAGAGGTTTCATCCCCCAATTCTCTCTCTCTCTCTCTCTCTCTCTCTCTCTCTCTCTCACACACACACACACACACACACACACACACACACATAGACCACTCACACACACATTCACACATGTGCCACACACATAAACAAGTGCCATACTGTGCAGGTGAACATCAGAGGACACTTTTTAGGAGTAAGTTCTCCCTTCTACCCTGTGGATTGCAGAGATCAAACGCATGTTGTCAGACATGGTAGAAAGCACCTTTACCTGCTGGGTCTTCTCTAGGACACTTTGTTGATTGCTTTTAAAATTTTTCCTTCAATATTGTAAAATTTTCCCTTTAAGACATCCCAATTTGTATCCCCTTGATCTCCTTATGTTGTCTTATTGCTCAGGCTTTCGCTATTTGCAGATGACATGATAATATACATGAGTGACCCCAAAAATTCAACAAAGGAACTGACACAGCTTATAAACACCTTCAGCAATATAGCAGGATACAAGATTAACTCAAAAAAAAAATCAGTAGCCTCCTATATACAATTGACAAACATGCTGAGAAGGAAATCAGAGATACATCACCCTTTACAATAGCCACAAATGATATAAAATACCTTGAGGTAACTCTAACTAAGCAAGTGAAGGACCTATATGACAAGAAATTTAAGTTCCTTAGAAAAGAAATTGAAGAAGATATCAGAAAATGGTCAGTCCCTAAGGTGGCCCATGGACTCTGTACTCAGATCAAGTGTGATCAATCCCTCCTTGTATAGAATGTCTCTGCCTGTTCAGCTCCTGTCTGACCCTCTCATGAGTCTAACAAGAGCCCAGCAGATTGTGACTCTGTATAGCTCTGGGGAGCAGTAATAGTGAGATCATGTTGAAACTATCAGCCCCAGACTTCAGGGTTTTGTGTGTGTGTGTGTGTGTGTGTGTGTGTGTGTGTGTGTGTGTGTATGTGTGTGTGTGTGTGTGTGAAATGGAATGGTGTTCTGCACAAGAGGGTTGTGACCATTAATGGCTGATGGTATCTGCTGCCTCCATGCTGCTGTCTAGTATATCTGGCTTTGCTGTGGAACAATCTTTTTGTACACTATGAATATGTAATACTCTCATTGGCAAATAAAAGCTGATTGGCCAATAGCCAGGCAAAAAGTATGGGCACAGTGATCAAACTAAGGATACAGGAAGAAAGAAGGGTGGAGTCAGGAGTCAGGAGAAGACATGTAGAAGCAAGATGAATGGGCCATGCTATTATAATAAAGTTATCACCACATGGCAGAGTGCAAATAAGGAATATGTGTGAATTTAAAATGTAGGAGCTGGTTAGTAATAAGCCTGAGCTATTGGCTGAGCATTTACAATTAATATAAACCTCTGTGTGATAATTTGGAAGTGGATCCTGGGATGGGAAAAATCCATGTACATGGCTCCCTTGTTTGCTCTCCTCTGACTTTAGGCTTCTAAGGAACTTTTCAGGAATTCTCTTGTAAATATCCTTGTTCTGTAGACATCAACAAGAATGCAAAGAAAATAAAGACAAAATTCACTATTGCTCTAGGGGTTGGGGCACAAAGTGAGCTAGAGTCCAGTAGGGATCATGTTCCATCAATTTTCAGATCCCCATAATCCTGCTAGTATCTTTGGGCTTACAATGTTTTTTGTTTTTGCTTTTGCTTTTTTGAGACAGGGTTTCTCTGGGGCTTATCATGTAAGTCTGACCCAATGTAAGCTCTACGGCTCAAATAGCATAGAGTGGACACTTTTCCTCTGTTGACCTTCAGGGCTACCCTCTCAACAGTTCCCAGTCAGATCTTTGCTGCAGCTCTGGGCGAGCGCCTCACAACAGGAACTTCTCTTTCCATTGACCACAACCCCCATCTGTTGACAGTGTGGTGGGGGAGGGGAGGTAGTGATCCAGTCTGATTTTCCCAGGTGTACCCACACTGGCATGCTTAGAGGACATAGTCACACTGTTCGAGGGGGTTATGACAGTGGCAATCCTGTGAGCTTCTCCAAATGTCCTTTTCTGGTGCTTTGTTTTAATTCATGTATTGCAGAGGAATTTCACATGTTCCAGTGTGGAAATATTTTTACAGGATTTTTATAGTTTACTGAACTATAAACTGGCCAAGATCCTGGAGTTCAGTTGAAGAGAGGGAGGATGTATATAAAAACCTGTTGAGTCAATCTTGTGTTACTCTTGTATACATGCAACCAGGAATGACAAGTTGGAATTGGATAACCTATCAAGGAGCTTAACCTTGAAGAAAATTATTTCTAGCCCCCTCAGCAGCCATAACTGCCTTTAGCTCTTCAAATATAGTGGGCTTCTGAAAATTTCTTCTACATTTTCTTATTGGTGCTGTCATTATGCACGTCTTCTTCAGGCAGCGATATTGTTGGGATTTCATGGGTAGAGCTTCCCTGTCATGTGTAGAAGGCTCTTACAATCTTTCTATCCTTTCTTCTACCATGTTCTATGATCCATATGGGTTAGCATTGTAGAGTAGGTGTACCAATTGTGGCTGGGCAGCCCACAGTCACTTATTCCCTATGTTTCGACCAGGAACAATCTCCTCTGCTCTAAAAAGACACTTCTTAGATGAGGGGTGTGAGCTACTATCTATGGGTGTAATGATATGTCTTCAGAAAAATGGAAAGTACACTGGTTTAGGAAGCTGGCAGAAGTATTCTGGGGCCCAGCCTCAGCTCAGGTTCTGGTGCTGAGATGGGGAAGGGGTGTCAGCAGAAGAGAAAAATCTGAACACCAGGTGGATTGCACTCAGGTGGGTCCAAATAGCTCAAGAGAAAAGAGTCTGACGGCCTGGTGGATTACACTCAAGTGGCCCCTAATAGCTCAATCCATCTTTACTTATACTTTAACATAGATTTTGTTTTAACCAGGCTTACATGGCCAGCTTTATTATTTGCTCCTATTTTTTACTTTTAAGGAATATATCACATTTTAAGAAATACATACTAACTCATTATAAAAGGTTCCATTGTTCTATTTTATGCTTCCCCAAATACATTTTCCCACCCCCTACTTAACCTTATTCTAGACCTAGAGTTCACCATTTTTTCAAGCTTAACTAAATATCAAGCCAGACACATCCTGCTCTTATAGCACTTTCATCAGCTGGCAGCTACATGTGGTTATGTAAGACGAATTGCTAAACAGTCTTATAAATGAAATTACTGGACCCAGGTACTGGGTGAACGCTGAGAGTTCAGAGAAACAGAACAAGCCACAGCTTACCTCACCTTGCCAATTCCTCAGCTGATCTCGTTTCCTCAAACTGGAAGCCTCTGAGTCCTCATTCAAATGGATCTCAGCTGAATTGCTGCTAAAAGCCTAGAAGGTTAACCAGCCTAGTTTCTGGTCCTCATGCCTTATATACCTTTCTGCTAACTGCCATCACTTCCTGAGATTAAAGGTGTGTGTCACCATGCCTTGCAGTTTCCAGTGCGTCCTTGAACTCACAAAGAAAGGATGCATTTCTGCCTCCCAAATGATAGGATTAAAGGTGTATGTGCCACTGTTTTCTGGCCTCTATGTCTTTCTAGTAGCTGTTTTGTTTTATGACCCTGGATAAGTTTATTAGGTTGTACAATATATTGGGGGACACAATATCACCGCATTGTTATAATGTTAAAAAATAATAGACACAGGTATAATGCTTTAAGGACAAAAATATTCAAACCCAACAATTCTCTCATATCTGCAAGATATGTTTTTATACAATTCCACTTTCAAGAAAGGGTCCCATGTTGCAATCTCTCTATTAAAGGCAGTCTTTGACAAGGCGCTCTTTTCCCATCCCACTATACCATAATTTTCCACCAATATAAGCTCCTGTGTACGGTAAAGATGGATCTATCCATCCCACATTTTTTTGCATTTTTTTCTTAGAGCATACCAGATCCTAGCAATGATTCTATATGCTTGGTGTCCAATAGCTTACACTAAAGAGTTGGCACTGTGTATTCCTGAGACTTTCCCCCTATTCTGTGTATGTGTGCCTTACTCTCCCTCCAAGAACTGTGAGACATGGTTATTGTTTCGTGTGGTTTTGACATATGTACCTAATTGTCTTTATTGAGTCAGAAAAGTTCCCAGGATTGGGAGTGGTAGTTAATATTTTCAGATAAGAGACTTGAGAAGCATTAGCCCCTGCTGAAAAAAAGGTGAAATATTCGAGAAAGAGCAAAATTTCCAGAGGAAATTACAGCTGTTGCATGTGTGATTGACAAATTAAAACTAAAAACAACTCAAAGAATCAACAATATAATAAGAGAGAAAAGAGCCTGCAAGCTGCATGAATTTTGAAGTGAGAATCCATTTCCATGGGTGCTTTGCTCTGAGGAAACTCATTGCACAGGTAGTCATATGCTGATCTGAGCTTAGGCTGAATGGCTACCGAGAAAAGTAGGTTCTCCTCTTGGGTACATGACCTCATTCCCCATGGGCTTTTGGCTAGGTTTACAGAACCAGGCATGAATCCAATTCTATTGAGCTTGCCTTATGTCCAAATTGAGAGTGGTTGGTTACCTGAAGATAAACATACCACTATTTCACCACTTGGCATTTTACCAATCTTATAATTGTTCTGGTTCACAGGCTTATTTATGGATTAGGTATACTATTTGTCCCTCTCCCTTGGCAGCTTGCAATACACAGACTATAGAATAGGCTTCCTGGTGGGTTCCTGTTAAACTCCTTCAAATCCTATTTTGTCAGTTAAGGTCTGTTACTACCACATAAAGAACACACTTCTTTTGAGCTGCTGTCCTTGGATTCTCAAAGAAGAAAGAGCTTCCAGGGGGTTCCTGGACATTGTATCTTCTCAGATACAACACCTATGTTCAACACATGAGTGCCCTGCATATGTGTGCAGCACATGACTTTCAAAAGCAGGGACCCAGTTTTTAGTTTAGAATGGATATGGCACTTCAAAGGATGCAAGAGAAGAAATAAAGGCAAGAGACACACAGAACAGACACCAGATCTCCCATATCCAGAAGGTGGCACATGTGTCCCTAATCCATGCCTTGGACACTGTTGTGAATTGAGGTGTCAAGACATAGAGATAAAAGTAAAACACAGTGGCTGAATGACTGAGATTGTGTCTCACACAATCACTCCTGTCCTCCCTTATCTCCTGGCTGTTGTGATGAGTCCAATGTATCCTGCAGTTAGTGTCTCTGGAACTGAGCCCAGACTGCAAGTAGAAAACCCATGGACAGTTGGATGTTTGCTGTGTTAGGCACTCGGGCTTGACTCTTGCTGGTATTTCTGTACTGTTGTTTCTTTGCTCTCCGGTGTCCTAAACCTTCTAGCCCAACTCCGTTTCTCTGTGACTTTCCCCTGACCTAAAGAACAACTCACTAACAGGGAACCCTAAGCCAACAAACTTGCTGGAACTTCCACACACCCCACAGCTGCCACATTTGCCTAGGACTGAGAGTGTGCAACAGCAACCAAAGAACTGAACACCCTACCAACAAAGATGGGACCAGATATCTACACCAAGAAACACTTCAGTCATCATAACTTCAGATGTCAGATCCAAGCATAAAAACACAAACATGAACAACAAGACAATATACTTCCTACAGATGCAGGATTACTATTGTGTCTGGGCCTAAAAGAATAATTTAGGTAGACGGGCCCGGCAGTGGTTGTGGACTGGGATATACAGGCCCGGTGGCAGCCCTCAGAGGTAGACAGGCACCCCAACACCTGGGGAAGAAGCTACCTCCATGGGACAGAACCAGAACGAATCTGAACACTCTGTTTGAGGACAACCCAGGGCCCAGCTGCTGATCCTGCAAAACCCAACAAATTGGAGGTGTTGGTGAGACTACCCCGCTCAGCTGAAATCCAACCGGGAGAGGATTCAGATCCCTACAGCTTGAAGTCTGAAGAAACAAGATCAGCTGAGGAGTTGACAAATGAACAAAACGTGACCTGGGAACAAAGAAGAAGGTGCTGCCCAGCCACCAAACCAGATCACCAGAATCATAAGTATATACTTCACCGACTGAGATCAGCTGCCCCTGAAGAAACAGCCCAATATCACCAATTTGACCAAGAACTCCTACTGAACCAAGACTAAAAATTAGAACAAGGGAGGCACTCTCAGACACAGACACCACCTCCACTGAGCAGAAGAAGAGATGAGTAGACACCAGTGCAAAAATACAGGCAACAACATAAAGACCTATAAGGCAACATCAGAACCTAGTGATTCTACACCTGCAAAACCTAAACATACCAAGACAGAAAAAACAGAAGAAATCAACCCTAAAAATGACTTTAAGAAGATGATAGAGGCCTTTAAAGAAGAAAAAAAAACATTCCCTTAAAGAGGAAATATTCTCACCTCACCTGTATGCACATCACTTTTGACTTTTACATAGCCATTATTATTACAGAGCAGAGAACTCTATACAATCCCTGTCTTTTCCCTCTTTCTCCAGGAGTTTAGGAGGAAGTGCTGGACCTATGGTCTATTCTCTTGAGTATAAGCAGAAAATATCCAATGACTGTGATAGCTAAGAACTTCAGATGTTCCTTCTCACAATCATAGGCCTTGGTAGCAAGACAGCAAAACAGTTTCTGTCTTGCTTCCTCATTTATCTGGGTCACTGTGTTCATCCATTGCTATCACCTACACCACAGTAATAGATAGCTTCATCTTCAGGCTGGGTGTTGGAGATGCTTAAGTAGCGATGAGGCCCAGAGCTGGAGCCAGAGAAGCGGTCAGGCATCCCATCCCCCTTGCTGTAGCTTCCATCACTCAGAAGATGCATCACATGCTTAGGAGCCTTGTCTGGATGTTGCTGGTACCAACCAATGTTGTTGGTGCTGTGCTGACTACTCAAGGTGCAGGTGAGTTTGACTGAGGCCCCCAGGGAGGCAAAGGCTGAGGGTGACTGAATCGGCACAGGTTGGGAGAAAGACCCTGAAAATAGAGAAACACATTATGTCCATGCTAAGAGAAGAGGACAGAATGTATCTGCTGTCACATGGCTTCCCTGAACTGGGATCAGGGTGCAGCTGACTCCTTACCTGTACAATGAAGGAGGAAGAAGAGGAGAAGAGTCCAGGCCATGGTGCAGACACCACTGAGCTCGGCTGAGACAGATATGGTGCAGGTCTCTCTAATCCTTTAAGAATTCGCAGAGAATGGACAGGGACCTTCATGCAAATTTTTCTTAGTCAGCCAAATCCCTTCTCAGGTGTGTGTGCGATCAAAAGCCTGGGTGTCATTTCCTGCCTGATGCTGCCAAGGGACCACAGTGTCCCCACTGCTGGGCCTGATGATTCCTGAGCAGACACAGAGACAGATGTTTGTGTTGCCATCTGAGAGTCTCCAGAATCTTCAGTGTCACCTACAGACCCCTTTGAGCAGGTTCAGGTCTATCATGTCTGTGTCCACGTGACTTTCCCCAGGCCGTGATCATCAAACACTTTCTGATCAAGGTCAGAAGGTCTTGCCTTCTCTGTGCATAGTATGTAGACTTGAATTCATGAGGAACTCCTTATCCAGGGGCTTCTCCCATACAGACTGAGGGCACAGATATATCCTCCATGAGCCCCTCCTCAGATTGCACAAGAAGCCAACCACCCCCCAACCCCCGCATAGTTCCATTCACATACCAACCCCCTGCATGGTTCCATTCACATACTGGTGAATATTGGTGTCTAGAAAGAATACTATTATATTACACAACTCTCTTAATACTTTAGAAATACAAAGTATTAGAAAATCACAAAGCAAAACAAACAAAAAGTACATATACTAGAAAGGAAAATAAAGCTTGTCCTCAATTAAGGATTAGAGAGGGTCAGTGAAGAATGACTGTGTGTGTGATGGCTTCCAATGAAACTAGTGGAAACCTGCCTAATACTTAGCTGACATAAAAATCATATCTAACTGGCATGACTTTAGGGAGATGGATTTTCAGATATGAGGACAGCATAAATTACACAAAAGTTAATGAATCAAGATAGAAGTCATCAGTGAGATTGGGCAAGAGCAAGTGGGACAACAGGTGTGTTGTTGGAGTCTGCTTCAGGTCACACATGTTTAAGGAAGCTGCACTACATGGATTTTCCTTGTCAAACCCTCCCCTCCAGAATCAGGGAATATGCACAAGAAGAGGTGGAAACATCATAAGAGCCAGAGGTCATAGATGACCCCAACAAAAGAGCATCTTCCAGACACAACTGGACTGATTCACATGGGAACTCACAGAGACTATGACAGCATACATAAGAACAGCACAGGTTCAAACCAAATAAAAATCCCAGCTCTGAAAAAGGAAGTGGACAAAACTTCCACTGTTAGCCATGCAGCTATTGTAACAGGTAAAGTCTGAAAAAGGGAGAGTCAGTTTTCTCCAATGCAGTGTCACTAGCAATATCAACCACACTCTAGGGCAGGCCTCATGTCCAGGAATAGTTGACTAACACAGAACAGATTCCACGGTGTTTATTTGTGTGCACACTTTGTATTATTTTATTTTGTCTGAATGCTTTTCTTTTTTCAGTTTCTCTATGTATGGCCAACTTGGCCTGCATAGAGTGCTCTAGAACACCTGAAGCTACATAGTGAAATGCTGTCTTGAAAAAAAATTTTTCAGAAAGGGTTTCTCTGTGTAGCCATGGCTTTCCTGAACACCAGGCTGGCCTCAAACTCACAGACATCTTCCTGACTCTGCCTTCCCAGTGCTGGGATTAGGGGAATGTCCAGCCACTGTCAGGCACCAAAATATTTTTAATAAAGTAATAAAACACTTTAGACAAAATGTTGACACAGACAATGAGAAAGAGAGGGAGAGAGAGAGAGAGGGAGGGAGGGAAAGAGGGAGGGGAGAGGAAGGGAAAAGAATGAAAGAGAAGCTAGGATTCAATGTCCCTGGTAGAACATGCATGGAACTGTATATTGAGGCTTTAGAATACAGGGGCACTTGCTTCCCAGCCTGACAATGTGAGTTTATTTGGAACATCCATGGTGGAAGGAAATGGCTCACTGATTTGTGCAATTGTCCTCTAATCTCAAACACATTCCCACACACACATTCACACACACACATACATACACATTTACAAACACACATTCCCTCAAGCATACATTAAATAATTAAATAAATATATTAAAAACTATTTTGATTCTTTGCTGTCAGTCACTACTTTCTGTCCATCTGTGGGTTTTCCTTATTTTAGGCCCTTATTATTATTGTTGACAATGTAATGCCAGTGTGGAATCTTAGGAAGGAGAGCTTTATGAATGAAGGATTACAGGCCAACTTCTGACCCACAGATGCAGGATACATGAGTACCTTGGAGTACCCTGAGTTCTGACAAATATTGATCTAGCACAGGCTACAAACTGTTGTGGTTTGAGTTGCACATTTTCCTGATTCCTGTATTTATGTCTCCTACTGTCATGGACAGCAAAAGAACTTCCTAATATCCACTCTGTGCATTATGTGCCAGGATTAACAGGTTCCCACTACAAATAGTAGGCATGTCCCTTGGTTTCATATAAATCACAAAATATTCAAAACTAAGTATTTTATAACAAGGCAATACTTGCATGTTCACACGTAAACAGCAGGAAACCTTGAAGAAAAGCCTTCTCCTAGAAGCTCACCTCTGTGTCTTTGCTTACAGGAGTACTATATTGAAAGAGGAGAGATATATTCACATTTTGAGACTGACAATTGCTTAACATTAGAGTTTAGTTGCAGTCATAAAACTAGAAATATGAGCCAATGTATCAATATCCGTGGGGGTAAAATATGAGTCAAGGAGAATGAAATGTGTGCAAATTCAGAAACACTTTACAGATGGTTGCTTGATTTGTTGGTCCCCTGGGATGACAGTAACGCCATACAACAAACTGTGTGGGCTAGACAAGGGAACTTGTCATCTCATCCTGATTCATGGAGGACAGACTTGCAAAATGCACCTGCTGAGCTAAGCACCCTATGACACCCTTTCCTTCCCTCCTCTGTCCTCTTGTTTGGGAACAATCTTAGGTGATCTTTGGTCAGCAGCATCAAAGCCCTACATGCACATTGGACTTCACATGACAATCCATCACTGCTATCTCCCTGTGTTCCTAAAGCCATCTTATGAAGGCAGAAGGGACACACTGTGCTTCAGGATGTGCTCAACAGACTAAGGACATCCACAGTAGTCCTTACAATCTTATAATGTGATTATATACAGTGGTACTCAGAATTATCACATCAACAGATCTTCTTTAGGGGTAAATGTGTTAACCTAATGTCAGATGAGAAATTATTTCCAATATATGTACATATATATATATGTATATATACATATATATACATATACATATATATATGTGTATTTCATAGCTTTTAAAAACCAAAATGAATTTTTATTGTTTTCAAGTGAAAGATAATATAACAGTACTTAGAAAATATGAGTGAACAGTTATTCCCTTTGATCTAAGTTGTTGAATGAACATCACAGAGAATGCTTCTCTCTGGACCTATCTAAGGGAGGAATAAAATATTTGACTTCTAGTTTTATTTTTTATTATCTATCATAATAGATGACAAACATTCATTTTTATGACTGTAACTATGACAAAAATGAAGGTAGATGCTTCCTTCACCTTCTTGTCTGTGGAGAGTTCATATCAGGATGAAAACAGTGCCTGGTCATGGGACCCACTCCACAGGACAGGGCTTACACCCAGGCTCAGACAAATGCACATTTGTGTCTTGCTTCTCCATGTGTGTCTCACTGTGCTGACACCACTGCAGTGTTCATGCAGTCGCCTTCAGCACTGTCCTCAGATTGTAACCCTAGAGCCAGGACAAGGTTATGTTTAATGTAAAATGTGACAGGAGACTGGGAGTGCCTGTTGTTGTTGGGTGAATCAGAGCCTAGAGGCTTGGCCAGGCAGCTTCTGGAACCAGTGTGGAAAGAGAGGATCAGTAACTGCTGGAGAGTGTCATTCCCCAGCATCACCTGAGCTTGTGGGAGGAGAGCCTGAAAAGAAATAGCTGTTAGGAAACAGTCAAGAAATGAGATGGATCATTCCAAAGGCAGACCTCTTTAGTCTCTGTGACACCTGACAGAGGTGGAGGAAAGAGGCAGGAATCCAGGCCACGCTTTAAATCTCCAGAGATTCTGAGAACCTACAGATGCTGCTTGGACTCTGGGGTTCTTGGAGTAATGGTGAAATGGTGATTTGGTGCAGTATGAGACTTTCACTATCACCGTTACCCTACATTACATCTCTTCAGCCCATTTTGACAACTCTCCTCCCAAGGTGCCTGGGGCAGCTTTGAGGAAACACCTGCTGAGCTGCATCCTCTAGTCCAGTGAGCTTTGCCCAGGAGATTTCATGAGAGTCAGGAGTCCCCTGAGGCTTGTCAATTTCTCAGAAGCACACAGTGCCCCCTGCAGGACTAGGGATACTTTCTTTGTGGTTTCTATTAAATATCTTCCATACAATTTCCATTTCTCAATTATAGATTCCTTACTTCCTCTTCAAAATTGCTATTAACTTTAGTTTGTTAAACATTAAAGTTGTATCTTTTAACTTTTCATTGTATGTCTTCTGTGATGTTTTTAATCGTTAGTTATTTTATCTCTGATTCAAAAATATGTTCAACTGTTCTTCAATTAGACTGTATATGGATTATATTTTGTTCATTCACACTGTAACTTTTCAGGTGTATAATAAAATTGTTTTGTTATTTGAGTGCTGTGACACAGAATTCTCTAGAGTTTATCATCAGGCCTGAAACAATACTTGATTTTTGGTTCATTCATTTTTTTCCAGTATTGTTTGTTTTCCTTTTTTATGTATTATTTTTATATAATTTATATATATATTATATTTTATTTTTTTATATATAAATTAATAATATATGATATTTATATTTATTTATATATATTATATATAATTTATATATATAAATTTCATGGGAAACTCATGAACTTTTAGACCAACAGCTGTGGAGCCTACATGGAACTGGACTAGGCCCTCTGCATAAGCAAGAGAGTTGTGTAGCTTGGTCTGTTTAAGGGGCCCCTGGAAGTAGAATGAGGATCTATTCTTGCTGCATGAGCTAGCTTTTTGGAGCCCATTACCTGTGGTAGGACACCTTACACAGTCTTGATGGGGGGGAGGGGGTGGGGCTTGGATCTGCCTCATCTAAATATACCAGGCTTTGCTGACTGCCCATGGGAGGCCTTATTTCTTTGGAAGAGGGGATGGAGAGTGGGTTGGGTGAAAGCTGGGGGTGAGCAAAAGGAGGGATGGGAGGGGGTTGTGTGGTTGGTACATAAAATGAAAATTCTTAATAAAGAAGAAAAAAAGAAACTCACACACAAGGATCAGCACACTAGGAAGTCATCTCTTCTTGTTCAAAAGGCTACAGTGTTAGATAGAAGTTGACATGTAAGCCCCACCTGCTCAAGGAGCAAACTAGCTGGCATTCTGGGAGATGTAGTTCTTAGAAAATTACAACAAAGCCTCATGGGAACTATGATGAAGTA